>NW_026712189.1:1170232-1265232 GCF_030504385.1 Musca domestica | reverse complement strand
TCTGCTGTAAAGATGGCCAATATCGGTCCACTCCTTCTGGTACCTCACCCACAATATTTGGCCCATTCCTTCGGTACCTACTCCATAATATTATAATAACCATAAAATTGAATAATTTGAATAACCATAAAAGAAGTCAAATAAATAATCCAACCTTGGCTGAGGGTATATATCTGTCGACAAAACCGACTGATACTTCTTATACCCTCTATGTAGGGTATATTAGCTTTGTCATTCCGTTTGTAACTCTTCGAAATATTCATGATAGACCAGCGTAAAATTCTAAGACGATTTAGAGATGTCCGCCCGTCTGTTGTAATCACGCTAACTTTCGATCGAGTTGAATTAGGATAATAAAAGATTTGCCAACATTTGTATTTTGCCAGCAGGCAGAGCAGGTTATGTTCGTAAATTGGCCATGTCGGCCCACCTTGTCTTTGAGGCTGTTTTTTTTTTTTTGTAAATCTGAATTTCAGTGGTTCGCTTCTTCAGAATGATGAACTGAATAAAGACTAGCAAAAGCAATCGAATTAGCATGTCTGTCATCCGTGGTATTCTGATTTAAAAATCTGTATACTGAGCATTTGACAGCAACAATTTCACCCATCTTTAAACAAAATATTCTATAAATTTGCCATAAAAGTCTGCTACTGGTCCTAGAAGTCGTCGAGAGTCTAAATCTCATCTAAATGTCAGGAACTCATATATATGAAAAACACATTTTAGCGTTAAATCCGTACTTTTTATGAGTTTGTGCAAAAATCTCCAGAAAGGCATCAATTAAGAAGGATGGCACCAAGGACAAAAATATTCGTCATTAAAATTTACTTTGAGTTACTAGAGAAATATTTACATCAATGTTCCCAAAAAAAAAAGTTCGGCCGGGCCAAACTTACATCACATTTTATATTCTTCACCATTGGGAAGAAACTTAAAAAATTTAAAAAAAATCCGTCGAAAAATACCGCTCAAATGAAAACTATTATATCAAACTACCGAATATCGAGAGGAACCGTTATATAGGGGATATATGATATCGTGGATATATATATATTTACATTTATGATATATTTACATCAATGTTCCCAAAAAAAAAAAGTTCGGCCGGGCCAAACTTACATCACATTTTATATTCTTCACCATTGGGAAGAAACTTAAAAAATTTAAAAAAAATCCGTCGAAAAATACCGCTCAAATGAAAACTATTATATCAAACTACCGAATATCGAGAGGAACCGTTATATAGGGGATATATGATATCGTGGACCTATATAGAATATTCTCTTCTAGGGGATAAAATGCATTTAAAGGACTCCGACAATGCAATGGTATAAAAATCCGTCCAATTTGGGCTGAAATTACATATATGGTGGACAATAAGAGATATTGCACAAATTATAGAAACAATGCGAACTTGTGGCATGCACTGGACATTAATTGAAAATGGCACGCGTTCCGCAAAATGCTTAATTAATTGCCATACTAGAGCTTGGTTGATGGCAATGGTTAGCCTCATTAATTACAAAGCGGTAGTCATTGCGATGCGATCATCAGTCTGATGCCCTTGCGATTTTCCCGAAAATGATAGCACTTTTGTATGGAATGGGTAGCTTAAGAATTTTCTGGCAAGATCCAGCGAAATTTCTTCTCTTGGTCTGATTATTTTTTTGTACCCTACACCACATAGTGGTAAGGGTATTATGTCTTTGTGCATTTGTTTGTAGCATGAAGAAGAATGCGAAATAGAACCATAGTTCCTTTTGATGATCTGCCTAGAATCACATTCTGAGCGGATTACAGGTCGAGATGAAATTTTCCAAACAATACTTGTTTGGCCCAAGGACGAGCCCTATCGAAATTGGTGAGAATCGGTTCAAATTTTAGATATAGCTCCCATATATATCGTCAACCGATTTCAGGTTAATTGTGCACCAAATGGCTAATATCAGACAAAATAAGCTAAATTTTGTCATATCCAACTGAATTCAGCCTAGAAGCAAGTACATCAAATTTGGTGGAAATCGGTTTAGATATAGCTATAGCTCCCATATACAGGGTGAGATGAAAAAACTGCAACAAAGTCAAAGGCCATAATTTTTACATTTTTTTAAATTTCATTGAATGAAAGCAACAATGTCGGAAATAGCATCAAATTTTAGAATAAGTTTAGATTTGTTCGAATTGGTCACACCTTTGGCACGAATTATGTCCTTCAAATGGCCAATGAAATCGTCACACGATACCCGAATGTGGCTCTGCGGTATTTTGGCCCATTCCCGGCGAAGCGCTTGCTTGAGGTGATCGATACTTTGGTATTTTTTTGTATCAACCTTCCTTTCCAAAATATTCCAGACACAATAGTCCAAAGGATTGGTATCCGGATATTTTGGAGGGCATTATGAGCTAGAAATGAAACGAGGAACCTAATTTTGTAACCATTCTTGGGTGGCGCGTGCTGAGTGCAATGGTGCTGAGTCCAGTTGAGATGAAATTTTCCAAACAACATTTGTTTTGCCCAAGGACGAACCCTATTGAAATTGGAGATAAACGGTCAAAATTTAGATATAGCTCCCATATATATCTTCGTCCGATTTGCCTTTTATTGTGCACCAAACGTGTAATATCAGGCCGAATGGTATGGAATTTTGCACATACAACCAGATTAGGCCTGCAAGTAAGTATGTCAAATTTTATCGAAATCGGTTCAGATATAGCTATAGCTCCCATATATATTATTCATCCGATTTGTTATTTTTGTCCTCCGCAGCCGTAATATACACTCTGTAACAACAATATTTTGGGAAATATATCAAATACAACTCAGAAATACATTTGCTAAATTTTATCGAGATCGGTTTAGATTTGGATATAGCTCCCACATATAACTTCGTCCGATTTACTTTTTATTGTGCACCAAACGTCTAATATTTGTCCAAATGGGATTGAATTTGGCACATACGACCGAATTGAGCTTAGAAGCTAGTATGTCAAATTTGGTGAAGATCGGTTCAGATATAGCTATAGCTCCCATATATACTGTTCATCCGATTTGTTACCCACAACCGTAATATGCACTCCGTAACAACGATACTCAGGGAAATATATTAAATACAGCTCAGAAATATCTTTGCCAAATTTTATCGACATCGGTTCCGATTTGGATATAGCTCCCATATATATCTTTATCCGATTTCAAATTAATTGTGCACCAAATGGGCAATACAAGTCCGAATTTAAAAGATACAAATGCTTCGGCATATTTAGTCCTTTGAACTTTAAATTATAATTATAATCATAGCGTGTATGATTGAATTCTCCCATAAAAACTTTTAATTGTTATGCGGAGCTCTACTAAAATTAGTGTAGGGTATCATAAAGTCGGCCCTGCCCGACTTTAAGATTTTCTTTACTGGTTTTTACATTATATATACTGCTCCAATAAATATATTTAATATAATCCTTATCGAAGTCATATCATGCAGTATACGACAATTTTATTTGGTACTAGAGGTCTGTCAATTTTTTGCTGAAAATCTATTCAGAATTGGATATAGTTCCCATATTGTGACTACTCTAAAGCCATGATTCCCATTCAGTTAAGGTTCATAGTTGGTGCGATCTACTTCATATAAATTCCCAATACAAACTTTTTTTAACGGGAGCTCTGCTAAATACGCATAGTGGTGTAGGGTATCATATAGTCAGCCCTGTCCTACTTTTGACCTTATCTACCTAGTTTTTTTTTTTTTTTTTTTTTGAAATTCTTCCACTTCCAGGCTTATTCCACAAAACCAAAAATTATATTTTAACCAATCAACCCAATGTTATGCCTAATATTTTTTGAACATCATTATGAATTTAATTCCCAGCTTAAAACAGATAATATCGGATCTGAATAGCGAACCCAAAATAAAATCAAAAATAGAAATACTTAACATTCTTTTGGTAACTTTCATTGGACTTCCCAGAATTTTTCTATTATAGTATGGTGGGGAGGCACCGAACAAAACAACCTGGAAATTCGTACAAAAAGCAAACATAGAAAACAAAACTTTCACTGTTTGAATTAAACCAAACGCTAGCCAGCGGTCCGACTTCTCCGTCCACAATCACATATTCGTTCAGCAGCAGCAGCAGCAGTGATCATTCATTATTTTATGAATGAAGTGTGAATGGACATACTCGGCTACTACTACTGGATCGTCAGACCATTGGAGGGGGAATCGGACAAATAAATAATTCACATGTTTGTCACACACACAACGATTCAACACTTGTGCTGCTGATCGTTTGCTCGTGCCGACTCTCTCTCTCTCTCTCCAGCTACTGATTCGATTTTGTTTGAGCATTTAATTAATTTTTATTAAGAAATTTCCATATTATCTTCTATGTTGAGATGGACGAAGCTGGCGTTTTTTATACCCTCCACCAAAAAAAGTATGGAGGGTATATTAAGTTCGTCATTCCGTTTGTAACTCATCGAAATAATCATTTTAGACCCAACAAAGTATATATATTCTTGATCAGCGTAAAATTCTAAGACGATTTAGCCCTGTCCGTCCGCCTGTTGTAATCACGCTACAGTCTAAACGAATTAAGATAGGTAGCTTAAATTTTGCACAGATCTCTCTTTTGTCTGCAGGCAGGTCAAGTTCGAAGATGGGCTATATCGGTCCACGATATCGTATATCCCCCATATAACGGTACCCCCCGATATTCGGTATTTTTATGATTTTACCCACATTTTTCATCGGAATTGTCTGAAAATCCACACAAGGAGTTACTTGTGGGTACTTTATACCTCGGTAGAGATATCGTATAGCCCTCATATAACGGTACCCCCGATATTCGGTATTTTGATGTTTCTAGCCATATTTTTCAACGGAATGGTCACATGGGGTTTTTTGTACACAAGGGGTTCTTTGTACACAAGGAGTTCTTTGCGAGCACTTTTCCCCCCGACGGAGAATTCTCTATATAGGTTAACGATAACGTATAGGTCCCATATAACGGTACTCCCCTATATTCGGTATTTTAATGATTTTAGTCACTTTTTCCAATGGAATTATCTGAAAATCCACACAAGGAGTTCCTTGTGAGTACTTTACACGCAGACATAGATTTGTCTTTATAGGTCCACAATATCGTATATCCCCCCATATATCGGCACCTTCCTATATTAGATATTTTAAAGATTTTAAAATAATTTTTATTGGTTTTTATTTTTTTGAAATTTTTTAATTCGTTCCAAATGGTGGAGGGTATTCAAAGTTGGGCCCGGCCGAACTTACTGCTTTTTTACTTGTTATTTGGTCATCTTGGAACTCGTCACAATTTATTTGTCCGAGCTCGAGGCAAGAGAAAAGAGATTGGTCTAGAGTCTAGATCTCATGCAGTTGTAGGTTGGTATGTATGAATGTATGAAAATAGAATGGTTTACTCTGGTCCAGGTGAACAAACCCCATAAGGCATTGACAAATATAGTCGGCTTCTCTCATTTCGACTTTTCAAATAGATTTTTGCAGAACGACCTTGCCATAAATTTCATTTCGATCATTCCTTTGTATAATCACATACAATTGTGGACCATGTGTGTGCGGGGCCAACCATGTGATACCCTACAACACTAAAATATGTTAGAAGTCCTTTCATGTCCAAATACATTTTGGAAGATTTCGCTTTATAAATTATGTCACGGAGCACTGCCCAGATATTACCCTCAGCATTTTGATTTGGGACATTTGCCCCATATTTATGCACTCCGTCGTGCTGTTAGTTTTTGTGGTCCATTTTACAGGGCTGCGCATATTCGACGGACCCATGTTTTTTTTTTTTTTTTTAAATCAAAGAAAAAAATAAAAATTTGGCGGTTGGCAATGTTAATCATTTAATTTGTTCCAAGTAGATTTGTTTACATCAATTTTTGAATATGATATCTCTTAAAATGCCGCCTCTGGTTGATGACGTATTGTGGCCTTTTTGCTGCATTTTCCATCGTTTTTGACAACATTTCGGCCGGAATAGTGGCTATTTCTTCACGAATGTTGTCCTTGAGCTTTTCTACGGTCCTTGGCTTGTTAACGTAAACCTTTGACTTCAAATGTCCCCACAAGAAGAAGTCAGGCGGCGTCAAATCGGGCGAACGCGGTGGCCAGTCTAAATCACCACTTTTCGACATCAAACGGCCCGGAAACAAATTCTTCAGAAAATCGATTGTTATGCGACTTGTGTGCGGTGGAGCGCCGTCTTGTTGAAACCAGAACTGCCTCATACGCTTTCGACGAATAATTGGCATCACAAAATCGGTCATCATGTCGCGATAACGCTCCTGATTGATGGTAACAGCATGGCCATTTTCATTTTGGAAGAAAAACGGCTCAATGACCGTTTTGGCACTAACGCCGCACCAAACTGTGACTTTTTCGTCATGAAGAGGCACTACTTGAATCTCCTGAGGATTTTCAGTGGCGTAAAAACGGCAATTTTGCATATTTACGGTCCCATTCAATGTGAAATGGGCTTCATCGGACATGATAATTTTGTTCCAAAATTGCTCGTCATCTTCGTCCATTTCGATGACTCTTTGGGCCCATTCCAATCGACGAGGCTTGTCCGCAGGTAACATTCTTTGGGTCAATTGAATTTTTTACGGGAACAAATGCAAATCAATGCGAATAATCGTTGTAAAGTGGACCGAGCCATGCCCAACTGCTGAGAACGGCGTTTTTGGGATGTTCTTGGGGACCTCTCAACACTGGCTCGTACGGCAGCGATATTCTCGGCCGATCACCTTTGTCGACTTTTATATGGCCTCTTCGGATTAGAAAGAGTCTTACCAGTCGAAAATTTTTCGCATAAACGCTTAATGGTGTTCTTAGAAGGCGCACTTCTCACATTTTTTAATGTTTTAAAAGCACGTTGATTCTTCACAATTGACTTCTTGTAAATTTCAACTATTTCAGAGCGCTCGCGTGGCGTGGTTCATGGTAAAAATCTGCTTGCACTGACGCTTCAAACGCGGTATGTCATTAAGCGATGTGACATCTCTGTCAAAAGTTATGGCGTTGCCAGACGGGTCCGTCGAATATGGGCAACCCTGTACAGCTAAATATAATACAATGATCATACAAAATGCTAGAATTCTTCCCTGTCCTTAAATCTCTTCTCAGTCGCGTCGATTGGCTTCAATTGTGTGATCAGGAAATTTTTTCTGTTTTTGGTTCATTTGAATCCCTAAATATTTTTCAATCATCTCCAAAGGCAAGAGGTATCTCCAAATTTAGACTCATCTATATGATGTGCTTGTCTACGATATTTGGCTAAATTCGTCAGCGAAATTAGCTTAAAAAGGCCAGAAGTTCGCCTTTTGTGTATTTCGGATATCGCCTGTAAGTAATGCTAGTATTTGTTCACACAAAAGTAGTGGTTCATTCTACCCGCTGGCCTAAACTCTATTTTCATGCGAGATTTCGTGTCCTTTGGTTTCTATTTGTGACCTTGATAACGGCTGCAAAATCAGCAAATTTTTAGTTGTTGGTACATTTCAACCCCTAAAAATATGGCGGACATCTTTGAAAACAATAGGCCTAGTCCTTCTGAGCTAACCCTACCCTTGTGAAAATTTTCGTGAGGATCGGATGATAATTTCAATCCTTATATAATAACCCCAAGCTGTGTTGTAAGGTGAAGAAATATTCCAAAATTTACATATCAATTTTTTAGTCAAATTGAAAAAATCGCATGCGATAAAAAATATGAAAAAAATAAAAAAATCTTTATTAACATCATTATTGGGATCTTTTTATTAGATTTTTTAGATATTATTTTTTATGCGAAGAGGGCATTCTGAATTGACATAATTTAACAAAATTGGTCCAGCCATTCTTGAGAAATAAGCATTCTAGCTAACATCACCTTCCTTTGTATATACAGATTGTATATATTTCGCTATATATATATCCGATATATTTACTATCGGCATCTACGTAACCATCAGGACTGACCTTTTCTTCTTCTGTTTGTGATTTCGCCAGGATTAAAAGTATTCCTGGTTTAATAGAAAATTAGACTTTTATTAACACAAATGTTATGTTCTATTTCACCCACAAAATATTAGCCGATGACCCAGCCCTAATTTCTAGCCCCATGCTAACTTCCGCGTCTATTGGTCTATAATTGTGACCTATAATTGCGACCAGTAGAGCAACTGCAAAATCAGGAATTTTTTCAGTTTTTGGTCCATTTCAATCCCTAAACATTATGCCATCATCTCCAAAAGCAATAGGCTTCTATTCTGACACTAGCCCCACCTCCATTGTAAATTTTGCGAAGATCGGGCCATAATTGCGACCTGTAGAGTGATAACAAATTAACATAGACAGACGGACGGACGGACGGACGGACGGACATACATGGCTAGATCGACTCAGCTCGGCCCGGAGATAGGAAGATCCATATATACTTTCCTATGTGGGAAACCAATAATTCGAGGTGTTACATAATTTTTGGCCCAATCAAACTTATAATACCCCCAACACATAATGCTGTAGGGTATAAACATTTAGTAATTCATTCTCACACACTGAGTTAAAACAAATTAAGTAATCAAATTGCTTTGGATGACAAATATCACAGTGATCACATTAATATTCATTATTAGAAACATAGGAGGCGGCGCGTCTGTTTCCGATAGCACTGGACGGAAACAACGGCTCCTACACTAATAAATAATGTTTGATAATTATATGGTTTAAACTCGTGTAAACCGGTACAGTGGTTTGCATAACGATTTTTAAAATATCTCTTTATAGCCTCAGTCGTATGGCTTTAGAGGATGTATATTATTTGATATGGCCAGGCCTCCGAAAAACTGGGTAAAAGCTTTACAAAGAGCAGCAGAAAAAAATTAAGCAAACACAGTTCTTTCGATGTTGCTCGATAGGAGTCTGCTCATTCAAAATCGACTCTTCCCCCGCTTTTCTACTCCACACAGCAACATTAAAACCCGTTTGCTGTTACACAATGGTGTAGGACTGTTATGCGTGGTGTAGGACGCTGTGGTCAGGATATTATATCTTTGTACATTTGTTAGTAACAAGGAGAAGGAAGAATCATATTCTGAGTAGATTTCAGGTTGCATTTGCTGTCCGGTCGAGATGAAATTTTGCTTAAATAATTTGTCTGGCCTAAGGACGAACCCTTTTTCGAATGGAGATAATCGGACGAAATTTATATTTATAACTTCCTTCGATTTGCCTTTTATTGTGCACGCAATGTATAATAATAGTCCAAATTTGGCACTTACGACCAAATTAAGCCTAGAAATCAAATATAGCCCAGAAATACCTATGCCAAAGCTCCCATATATATACTTAAGTTCGATTTGAATGGATTTTGGCATGGATGAACGAATTCAGTCTGGACGAAAACTGTCTCAAATTTGGTGAAAATCGGTTAAGATATAGCTGTATGTCCCATATATATGTTTCATCCCTCACACCTGTAAAATGCTCTCCTCAACAAGGATATTTGGTGCCAGCAATTAGATATAGCATAGAAATAAATCTGCAAATTTCTAGATAGATAGGTTCAGATTTGGATATGGCTTCCATATATATTTTCATCCGACTAAAAAGTGCTATATCAGCTTAAAAAATGATTTTTTTATTATCGGTTTAATCTGTCAAATTTAGTGGACACCGATTAAGAGGAGGTACTATATCCTCCATATAATACTTCCTTTCGGATTTAAAATATATTTGCTTCAAAGCCACAATACGCACTTAAAAACGTTTGTTGTTATGGGTAGCTCTACTAAATCTACACATTGGTGTGGGGTATCATAAAGACGGACCGCCCTACTTTGAGCCTTTCCTTTCTGGTTTCCCACTCATTTTCATTCTTAGGGCAAACGCTTACTCTATACCAATATCGGTCCAAACGTTCGGTACGGAAATTCTCCCCCTACCTAAAAAACCCCAAACCTTTTGGAAATCAATCGCTCCCCATAAAAAATAAATAAAATTGTCAAAGAAAAAAAATTCTCATAGAAAGAAAATGGACCATTCGATTTTATGTAAACTAAGCAAACCGCAATATTTGTATCAGATCTATTTCAGCTGTGTCAAGTAAAAAAGTTTGGCCGGGTCGAACTTTAAATACCTCCACCATTTGGAACGAACTTGGCAATTCTCAAAAACAATAAAATCCGTTAAAAATTCTGTTAAAATCTTAAAAATACCGAATGTAGCTATTATATTAGGGTCTTTACGACGACATGAACCTGCATAGATAACATTTGTCATAAGCCATTACAATATTCAAATGCGAAACTTAAAAAAAAATCGGTTATAATGTCGATAAAATTAAAATATATATTATATCGGGCGGTATCGTTATATGGGGGCTATACGAAGACGTGGACCTGCACAGACAATTTTCTGTCGTAGGCTGTAGTATCCATTACGAACTTGAAATATCAAATTTGAAACAATTCTGGTGAAAAATGTCCCTAAAATCATTAAAATACCGAATATCGGGAGGTACCGTTTTATGGGGGCTTTACGAAGAGGTGGACCTGTACAGACAATTTTCTGTCTTAGTCTGTAGTATCCATTACGAATTTTAAATACCAAATTTGAAACAATTCCGGCGAAGAAATTCGTTAAAATCATGAAAATACCGAATATCGGGATGTACCGTTTTATGGGGGCTTTACGAAAAGGTGGACCTGCACAGACAATTTTCTGTCTTAGGCTGTAGTATCCATTACGAATTTAAATACTAAATTTGAAACAATTCCGGTGAATAATTTATTGTGTTTAAAGTTTTATTGAAAAACTGAAAAAATGTGTATTCTAATTTACAATTCGTATGAATACAAATTCAATGCATACAAGATATAATATAACAATTACAAGTAGTAGTGTTAAAGGTAGTTTTACATTCAAATTACAACACTCTCCCTGAATGTAAACTCCTTTCATTAAATTAAAGAAAATATTATTTTGTTTTACAAAAGACCAAACCTATTTCTAAAATATTTTAATTTTTGACATGGTAAAGCTTTTGTAAAAACATCTGCCAACATTTCGTTAGTAGAAATGTACTCTAATGCTACTTCTTTTTCATCGATTTTTTGCCTTATAAATTTTGCCTTTATGTCGACGTGTTTAGTTCTATTAGAATAATTATTGTTCATTGCCACATGTAATGCTCCTTTGTTATCACAAAATATTTTCATGGTCTTCTTGGCGTCAGGATTTATTTCGTTTTCTAATCGTTTTAGCCAGACTGATTCTTGTATAGCCGCTGTAATTGACATGAATTCTGTTTCAGTTGATGATAGCGCTACTGTCTTTTGCTTTTTAGTTGACCATGATATTGCTGCGGATTGATATACAAATATTGTTGATTGCCGGTCATCAATGTTACCAGCCCAGTCGGCATCACAGTAACCAGTAATTGTATTATCCAAATTTGGTTTGTATACTAGGCCTTTCTCAATTGTTCCTTTTAAATATCGCATGACACGCTTCGCCGCTTCCCAATGAGCTCTCCCTGGATTAGAGCTATATCTACTTAGCATATTTACGGCATATGAAATATCAGGACGTGATACTTGTGCTGCAAATAATAAGCACCCAATAGCTTGCATATAGGGAACCTTCGACATTTCCTGTCTTTCCTCTTCGTTATTTGGGCTCATTGACATTGATAACTTCTGGTTAGTATCCATCGGAGTAGAAACTGGATTGCAATCGCTCATTCCAAAACGGTATAAGACATCATTGATATATTTTGTTTGATCTATTTTTATAGTGTCCTGATTTCGACTTATTTTTATTCCAAGTATTGTAGACACCTCTCCCATATCTTTCATTTTAAATATTTTGGAAAGCTTCTTCTTCATATTTCTCAAAATCTTGCTATTGTTGCAGAATATGAGGACGTCATCAACGTAAATTGCGACATACAATTTATACCCATTGTTCAAGTCGTGGTATATACACTGATCGACTTCACTGCGTGCAAGTCCCATTTTAATAAGTTCTGAATTTATCGTCTCATTCCAGACTCTTCCAGATTGCTTGAGACCGTATATTGACTTTTCCAGTTTACAAACTTTTTTCGTGCCATCGGAAAATCCTTCAGGTTGCTCCATATAAATTACCTCTTTGAGATTTCCGTTAAGATACGCGCTTACGGCATCCATTTGATGAATTTCCATACCATCTTTTGCGGCCAATGCAACTAAATATCTTATAGAGTCATACCTGATTACTGGCGAAAATGTTTCATTATAGTCAATACCCTCTCGTTGACTAAAACCTTTAGCGACCAGTCTTGCTTTCCATCTAATGTGGCTTTCTTTTTCATCACTCTTTGTCTTGAAAACCCACTTCGATTTTATAGCCTTTTCACCTGGTGGTAGTTTAGTCAAAATCCATGTATTATTCAGCTTCAATGATTCAATTTCATCTTCCATTGCACGTTTCCATTTATTAGCATTATCCGACGACATTGCTTCTTTATAACTTGTTGGATCATTTGAAACGAAATCAATGGCACAGAATGATGACGAATTTTGGTTTTGATTTGCAATACGCTCTGATCTCCGAATTTGTGGTTTCTCCACACTTTCTTGCCTGTAGCTTCTGCTAGGAGTCCATGCACGATTTTGTGCGCTGACTTCATGGCTATTTGATGGCCAATCTGTTTCTAAATACACGCTGTCTGTATCGGATTCCTCAGCAGGGGTTTCATTCGGAGTTAGAGTTTCTTCAGATGAATTTTGCATACTTGGATCATTAGCAATTACGGAAGGTGTTGATTCATTAAGATTGTCTTGATAATGGGATTCTCTCTCCCCTGAATCAGCGCTTTCGTTTTGCAATAATTCTGGATAATAAAAGTCTTCATTTCTTGGCTCAGTTCTGTTGACTTTCCCGTTCTCCATAAATGTTACATCACGACAGATTATTATCTTGCTATCCTTGGGACTAAACAAGCGGTATGCCTTGCTTTCGGCACTATATCCCACCATTATGCATTCGGTTGACTTCGGATCTAACTTCGATCTTTTATCTTTCGGTATGTGTGCAAAAACAGGACAGCCAAACACTCGAAGGTGCGTTAAATTTGATTTTCGACCACTCCATATTTCTTCTGGACATTTCTTTTGTTGTCGACATGGCACTCGATATATGAGATATGCTGCAGTAACTGCTGCTTCAGCCCAGAAACAATTATCTAAGCCACTATCGATGAGCATACAACGGACCCTTTCAATGATTGTGCGGTTCATACGCTCCGCCACACCATTTTGCTCCGGGGTGTATGGACACGTCTTCTGATGTATAATGCCTTTTTCTTTGCATTACTTCTCAAATTGGCGATTAACGTATTCTCCACCATTGTCTGATCGGAAAATCTTTATTTTTTTTCCAGTCTGGTTTTCAGCCATATTCATAAATTCCACAAATTTTGAAAACACTTCAGACTTACTTTTTATGGGATACGTCACAACTTTCCTAGAGAAATCATCAATGAAGGTTACAAGAAAACGTGTTCCAGAAAACGAGCACTGGTTCAACGGACCAACAACATCAGTGTGTATAATTTGCAAAAGTTCTGTAGCTCGTGTACCATCTTTTTTATTAGGTTTTCGGCATTGCTTTCCTTGTAGACAGATTGTGCATGTACCATCTTCTTTCTCCGAAAAATTTAATCCAAAGTTTGCTTCTTTAACATCTTTGAGTTTCGAATGGCAAATATGACCCATTCTGCGATGCCACAAATTCAAATTACCTGAAACAGCAAATACTTTATCTTTCGAGTTTTCAGATTCACATTCTAATCTGTATAATTCATTGCGCATCTTTGCAAAGGCTATAACTTTTCCTTGCTTGTTTCGAATTTTGCAGGAATCGCCCTCAAATATCACAGACTTGTCACCTTTTGTAATTTGCCTCACGGACAACAAATTCGTACAAAGATTTGGAAAAAATTCAACGTCCTTGACAATTACATTCTTTGCCCCATCTTTACCAGAAACTTTCAGATCGATGTCGCCAATGCATTCAACTTGAAGTTCTTCCTTATTTGCAACGATGACTTTTTTGTTTTCTACATGCCATTTGTTATACATCTTGCTATCATCATTTGTCATATGATTACTTGCACCACTATCGATGTACCAAGAGCTTAAATTAGAACTCATATCGGACGTGGCTTTTGCGTAAGAAATTCCATCAATTGTGGCAAATAAAACTTCAGATTTCTTCACATGCTTGCCGTGTTCACTCTTACTTACATTGTTTCTGTTTGGGCAATTCTTGGATATATGACCAGTCTTCTTACAATTGTAGCACGTAATTTGCTTCTTGTTCTTTGAAAATTTAGCTTGAAAAGCTGAGTCTCTGCCATTAACGTTATCGAATTTCGCATCTTGTAGCAAATTAACGTTATCGAATTTCGCATCTTGTAGCAACAGATTTTTCACCATATCCACGGTTAGCTTCTGTTTGGAATTTTCAACGGCCATAACTAATGGTTTGAAATCATCGGTCAGTCCAGCTAGCATCAATGAGGCAGTCAACTCATCATCAATGTTTAATCCTGCATTCTTTACCTTTAATGCGATGATGACCAAGTCGTTCACATACTCCTGAATTGTTTTATAATTCTGCATCTTGATGTTGACTAATTGTTTCAATAATTCCACTTTCCGTGTAAGTCCTGTATCCTCATATGCATTAATCAAGGCAGTCCATGCATCTTTCGCTGTTGTAGCAGCCGCAATGTGACCATAATTGTTCGGATCTATCATCAATGTAATTTCTGCCAGGGCTTTTTCATTCAATTCGGTATCCGGCATTTCTTCATTTACAGCTTTCCAGCAACCTTTTATCACCAATAACGATTTTGCTTGTCTTTTCCAGACATCAAAATTCTCGCGGCCCCGCAATTTCTCCATTGGGCACAATAATTGGTTGCTTGCCATAGTTTTCACTATTTTTTCAAAATTTGATTTTTTTTAATGTGTCTAGAGGCCCATAACCTATTGTGTTTAAAGTTTTATTGAAAAACTGAAAAAATGTGTATTCTAATTTACAATTCGTATGAATACAAATTCAATGCATACAAGATATAATATAACAATTACAAGTAGTAGTGTTAGAGGTAGTTTTACATTCAAATTACAACATAAATACGTTAAAATCATTAAAATACCGAATATCGGGAGGTATAGTTATATGGGGGCTATAGGAAGACGTGGACCTGCACAGACGATTTTCTGTCTTAGGCTGTATTATCCATTACGAACTCCAAATACCAAATTTGAAACAATTCCAGTGAATAAATTCGCTAAAATCATCAAAATACCGAATATCGGGAGGTACTTTTATATGGGGGCTCTACGACGACGTGGACCTGCACAGACAATTTTCTGTTTTAAGCTGCATTATTATATATTACGAACTCCAAATACCAAATTTGAAACAATTCCGGTGAAGCAATTCGTTAAAATCATCAAAATACCGAATATCGGGAGGTACAGTTATATGGGGGCTATAGGAAGACGTGGACCTGCACAGAAAATTTTTTGTCTTAGGCTGTAGCATACGTTACGAATTTTAAATACCAAATTTGAAACAATTCCAGTGAATAAATACGCTAAAATCATCAAAATACCGAATATCGGGAGGTACTTTCATATGGGGGCTCTACGAAGACGCGGACCTGCAGAGGCAATTTTCTGTCTTAGGCTGTAGTATCTATTTCGAACTGCAAATACCAAATTTGAAACTGTTCCGGTGAAAAATGTCGCTAAAATCATCAAAATACCGAATATAGGGAGGTACAGTTATATGGGGGCTATACCAAAACGAGGTCCTACGTGGTCCATTTTCAATACCAAAAGTCCTGCAGATATAAGATACATTTGAGCAAAATTTTATCAATCTACTTCAAATCGTTCGGAAGCTAGAGTGATTTCCACAGACGGACAGACGGATAGAAGGACAGACGGACGGACATCGCTAAATCGACATAGAATTTTATGCTGATCAAGAATATATATACTTTGTGGGGTCTAAAATGTGTATTTCTAGGTGTTAGAAACGGAATGACAAACTTAATATACCCTCCATACTATGGTGGAGGGTATATAAAAATGGACAATAACAGTCCACTAATGCTAATACATCCATATGACATTTCAAATAAGCATTTGCTTCATTCATTAACTCAAACCAATATTTCTGTCAATACAAGATCTGCTATAAATATGGGATATATCGGTCCACTATTTCTAGTATCTACCCAACAAAGGGTCTACATTTTACATAATTATAACTTTTATAAATTGTGAAGATATTGTACAAACTTTAGTACCCAGTGCTGCAAACCTATCGACTTGTCCATTAGGCTTGGTTCGGTTGAGATCTTCACACTACATTTGAACCATGGTTTGGATTTCGAAAAGTTTCTTTGGGACCTCGGACTCCGGCTAATGTCAAATAGGTAAAACCTTTTACAAACTCTTAGTATTAAAATTGAAAAATTTTGGCTATATTCATCAAAATACCGAATATGGGGCGACATTGTTGTATAGGGGCCGTTGTTAAATGTGGGACCATATATCTCATTTTCAATACCAACCATCCGAGACACAAATATATTTTTTCAAACATATTCTTTTTGAAGACTGATTTTTAAGTGCAATCCTATTTCCTTGCGCTAATGTTGATATATTACTCTGACAGTGCGCCCGATGTTATTTACCATTCCGGTCTCCCTCCCCATATGTATTTACGTTTTTCCCTCGAAATCGTCACCCAATTTTAAATATTTCTACCATCTTTTTGGTTAATTTTTGTATTTAAGCTTCAGCTTTTAAGTAAACCACTGTCCGTGCCTTCAAACAAAACTAAACAACATAAGTCTCATGAAGCTGTACGAGTACACAAACTGAACGATAGAACTGGCAATTGACTAAACTTAGGCACAACAACAACAACAAAAACAACAACACTGTGTGTGGAGGTGTAAGAGTGAGTACAACTATTACAATCGATTATGGAACAATACTATCGACTAGATAAAAAAAAAAAACAAAAACATGGAAAACTATGAATGAATGAACGTAAATGTGGAACTGGGTGGAGGCCCACGATAATGACATTCTATGTCATTGCAAAACCAACTGCTACAACCGGCAGTAACAACTTAATGAACATTTGCCAGTTTTTGTGGGGGCTACTGTTTTATACTTAACGACTAAAAAAAAAAACAATAAAAAAAGTTTGCAAAAACAGAAATTAAAAAAAAAAAAAAACAATAAAAACGGATGCAACAAATTTGGTCATATGAATGAATAAAATTAGTGGCGTGTTGACTCATGTAATAACTATTTGATGGTGATGGCGATGATACGAGATAGTTGTTTGAGGAGGGTATAAATATGGTGGTATTGTAGAAGAAATGGCCGGTAGGGAGAAAAGACTCAATCTTTTTGGAAAAAGATAGGAATTCTTAGACAAAAAAAAAAAAAACTTGTTACTGATAATCTTATAAAAGAAGACCCACTGATCTTTTATAAACGAAGACCCATTGATCTTCCATGAAAGAAGCCGAACTTTCCTCCTAAGGAAGCAGATCAACTGGTCTTCATATTAAAAAATACCAACTCATCTTCTATTAAAGAAGTCCAAGTGGTCTTTTGTAAAAGAACACTCACTTATCTTCTGGGAACGAAGATCGGCTTGGGAAAAAAACCTTGAGGTCGTCTATGGGGAAGGTAACCTGATATTATTTTAAAGAAGACCTTGCGGTTTTCTTTTAAAGAAGATTTTTGATCTTCTTTTAAAGAAAATTTTCGATCTTCTTTTAAAGAAGATTTTCGATCTTCTTTTAAAGAAGATTTTCGATCTTCTACAGAAGCATACCTTATTTTAATTCAGGGAAAAAGATACGTTGGTCTTCCATAATAGAAGGCACACTGGACTTCCGTGAAAGAACGCCCATATTAAGCATACGTTTTGGTCTTCTAGGAAAAAACCTTGTAGTCTTCTAAGGAAGAAAACGTACGTATCTTCTATGAGAGAAGACCAAATGGTCTTCTATAAAAGAAGACCCTATAATAGAAGATCTTTTTTTAAAAAGGACCTGCTGGTCTTCTTTAGCAGAAGCCTTAATCGTCTTCTAAGGAAGAAGACGTACGTATCTTCTATGAGAGAAGACCAAATGATCTTCGATAAAAGAAGACCCTGGGGTTTTCTATAATAGAAGATCTTTTTTAAATAGGACCTGTTGGTCTTCTTTAGCAGAAGCCTTTATCGTCTTCTATGGAAGAAAATCTTATGGTCTTCTAGGGAGTAACAACTCGTGGCTTTATTTTGGAAGAAGATACACTGGTCCTCTTTGGAAAAAACCCACTGTTCATCTTTGGAAGAAGATCCAGAGGTTCTGTTTGGAAGGAGACGCACTGGTCGTCTTTGGAAGAAAACCCACTGGTCTACTATGGGAGAATAAATTAGGTTTTCTGTGGAAGAGAACCCACTAGTCTTCAAGGGAAGAATAATCATTGTCTTCTATGAAAGAAGATCTTGTGGTCTTCTAGAGTGAAACACCTCGTGGCTTTATTTTGAAAGAAGACACACCCGTCCTCTTTGGAAACACCACTGTTCATCTTCGGAAGAAGATACAGAGGTCCTCTTTGGAAGGAGACGCACTGGTCGTCTTTGGAAGAAGACCCACTGATCTTCTATGGGAGAATAACTTGAGTTGTCTATGAAAGAAAATCCACTGGTCTTCAAAGGAAGAATACCTTGGGACTTCTACCAAATAAGACTTTTGGTCTTCTATAGGAAATTACCTTATGGTCTTCTGCCAACAAACAGCTCGAGGTCGACTTTTGGAAGCAAAAAACACACTGCTACTCTTTGAAACAAGACCCACTTGTCCTCTTTAGAATAATACCTTAGGTATTCTATGGAAGAAGATCCACCACTAGCTTTCTAGAGAAGAATACCTTGGGTCTTCTATGAATATAGAACTTGTGGCCTTCTAGGAAGATATACCTCGTGGTCTGATCTTGTGGTCTCCTCGGAAAAAGACTTGGTGTTCATATATTGAAGAAGACTCTCTTGCCATCTTTGGAAGAATATCTTCTATAGAAGAAGACCTTGTGGATTTCCAGGAAGAAAGGCCTCGTGTCTACTTCTTGAAGAAGACACACTGGTTCTCTTTGCAAGAAGAGTCATTGGTCCTCCTTAGAAAAAGATCCACTGGTCCTCTTTGGAAAAATACCTCAGGTCTTCTATGAAAGCAGACCCAATAGTCTTCTATCTCGTGGTTTTCTAGGGAAAATCCCTTGTGGCCTTCTAGAAAGAAAGACCTCGTGGTCATCTACGGAAGAATATCCACCGGTCTTATTTGAAGAAAGGCGCATTGGTTTTCTATGGGGGAATATCTTATGGTCTTTTGGGAAGAAAATCTTGGGTCTTTCTATGAAAGAAGGAGTTAAGGTCGTATAGGAAAGAAGACCCTGTGGTCTTCTAGAGAAGAATACCTTGGGTTTTTTTTTTTTTTTGGAAGATGAAATTGTGATCTTCTAGGAGAGAAGACTTTGTGATCTTCTAGAAAAAAAAACATAGTGGTCTAAGGAAAAATTTCTTCTTTGAAGAAAGGCGCATTGGTTTTCTGTGGGGGAATATCTTATGGTATTTTGGGAAGAAAATCTTGGGTCTTTCTATGGAAGAAGACGTTAAGGTCGTATAGGAAAGAATACCCTGCGGTCTTCTAGAGAAGAATACCTTGGATTTTCTTTGGAAGATGAACTTGTGGTCTTCTAGGGGAGAAGACTTTGTGGTCTTCTAGAAAAAAAAAAAAAACATTGTGGAAGAGGAAGAATACCTTCTGAGAGGAAAAATACCTTTCGTTCTTTTAAGATCGAAATGTTCTGTGTGTGTGTTTTTTACAACTTTTTTCAAACAAACCCCACATCTAATTGTACCCCGATTACTAACGCTCTTACTCACAACATCCGTTGGCTGGGCTATGCTTTTTATATTCTCACGTGCTTGTGTGGTAATATTTATTATTGTTGGGGCTTAATTGTTAGTCACTTTTGGTGAGCGACAGCAGTGAGTTCACACCACAAACAAGCATTGTTGCCCCGGTGCAGTTTCATTGTGTAATTTTATGAATGAATTCTTTTTTTACTCACCCAACAAAATTTCGACGTTGTTGTTTGTTATAGTACGTTTGTAATATAGACATAAATACACTTGTGACCTGTGTAGTCAAACCTGTACGTCTTGCCTCCGCTCTCTGTCATATTTTGCAGTTGACAATGAATCGTTGATTTTTGCCCCAGCTTCCAAGGTTGGAACAATTTTATAAGACAATGTATTGTTGTGTACATACGTACAAATGTAGATAAGTTTTGTTTTATGTGAAAAAATGCATGATAAAATTATATGTTGACTTAATTATATTGTGTGTAGGTTGGTTAGGTTGTAGTGCTTGGCATAAATTAAAAGAAAGACAATTTTCTTTAAATTTAAACCCGAACTTGATATATAATGGGGAAGTAGTGATTATGGGGTGGGGGATTGAAGTCTTAACTCAGGATTTAAATTTAGAAAATATATTCCTGTTAAATGTTGGAGGAGAGGTAGTTATACCCTACATTGGTAAGGGTAAGGTAAGGTAAGGGGTATTACGTCTTTGTGCATTTGTTTGTAACATGAAGAAGGAATCGATATAGACCCATAATTAAAGGGTGATTTTTTTGAGGTTAGGATTTTCATGCATTAGTATTTGACAGATCACGTGGGATTTCAGACATGGTGTCAAAGAGAAAGATGCTCAGTATGCTTTGACATTTCATCATGAATAGACTTACTAACGAGCAACGCTTGCAAATCATTGAATTTTATTACCAAAATCAGTGTTCGGTTCGAAATGTGTTTCGCGCTTTACGTCCGATTTATGGTCTACATAATCGACCAAGTGAGCAAACAATTAAAGCGATTGTGACCAAGTTTCGCACTCAGTTTATTTTATTGGACATTAAACCAACCACACGAATGCGTACAGTGCGTACAGAAGAGAATATTGCGTCTGTTTCTGAGAGTGTTGCTGAAGACCGTGAAATGTCGATTCGTCGACGTTCAACGGCAATTGGGTTTGTGTTATTCGACCACATGGAAGATTTTACGCAAAGATCTTGGTGTAAAACCGTATAAAATACAGCTCGTGCAAGAACTGAAGCCGAACGATCTGCCACAACGTCGAATTTTCAGTGAATGGGCCCTAGAAAAGTTGGCGGAAAATCCGCTTTTTTATCGACAAATTTTGTTCAGCGATGAGGCTCATTTCTGGTTGAATGGCTACGTAAATAAGCAAAATTGCCGCAATTGGAGTGAAGAGCCACCAGAAGTCGTTCAAGAACTGCCCATGCATCCCGAAAAATGCACTGTTTGGTGTGGTTTGTACGCTGGTGGAATCATTGGACCGTATTTTTTCAAAGATGCTGTTGGACGCAACGTTACGGTGAATGGCGATCGCTATCGTTTGATGCTAACAAACTTTTTGTTGCCAAAAATGGAAGAACTGAACTTGGTTGACATGTGGTTTCAACAAGATGTCGCTACATGCCACACAGCTCGCGATTCTTTGGCCATTTTGAGGGAAAACTTCGGAGAACAATTCATCTCAAGAAATGGACCGGTAAGTTGGCCACCAAGATCATGCGATTTGACGCCTTTAGACTATTTTTTGTGGGGCTACGTCAAGTCTAAAGTCTACAGAAATAAGCCAGCAACTCTTCCAGCTTTGGAAGACAACATTTCCGAAGAAATTCGGGCTATTCCGGCCGAAATGCTCGAAAAATTTGCCCAAAATTGGACTTTCCGAATGGACCACCTAAGACGCAGCCGCGGTCAACATTTAAATGAAATTATCTTCAAAAAGTAAATGTCATGGACCAATCTAACGTTTCAAATAAAGAACCGATGAGATTTTGCAAATTTTATGCGTTTTTTTTTTAAAAAGTTATCAAGCTCTTAACAAATCACTCTTTACTTTTGACGAATCATTTTCTGCATCGATTTATGCATGCCAGTCCGTCCATGTATTCTTGTGGACAAATTGCAGGTCGCATTTATTATTCGAATGAGATGTAATTTTGAAATTTGTGATAATCGGATTAGCCCTCATAGATCCCACAAAGTATATATATTTTTAATCAGCATAAAATTCTATGTCGATTTAGCGGTGTCCGTCCGCCCATCCGTCTGTGGAAATCACTCTAGCTTCCGAACGAAATGAAGTAGATTGATAAAATTTTACTCAAATGTATATTATTTCTGCCGGACTTTTGGTATTGAAAATGGGCTAAGTAGGTCCACGTTTTGGTATAGCCCCCATATAACGATATTCGATATTCGGTATTTTGATGATTTTAACGACATTATTCACCGGAATTGGTTCAAATTTGGTATTTGAAGTTCGAAATAGATACTACAGCCTAAGACAGAAAATTGTCTGTGCGGGTCCACGTCTTCGTATAGCCCCCATATAACAGTACCACCCGATATTCGGTACTTTGTTGATTTTAGCGACACTATTCACCGGAATTGTTTTAAATTTGGTATTTGATGTTCGTAACGGATGCTAAAGCCTCAGACAAAAAATTGTCTGCTCAGGTCCACGCCTTCGTATAGCCCCCATATAACAGTACCTCCCGATATTCGGTACTTTTTTTGATTTTAGCGACACTATTCGCCGGAATTGTTTTAAATTTGGCATTTGATATTCGTAACGGATGCTACAGCCTAAGACAAAAAATTGTCTGTTCAGGTCCACGTCTTCGTATAGCCCCCATATAACAGTACCTCCCGATATTCGGTACTTTTTTGATTTTAGCGACACTATTCATCGGAATTGTTTCAAATTTGGTATTTGATGTTCATAACGGATGCTACAGCCTAAGACAGAAAATTGCCTGTGCGGGTCGACGTCTTCGTATAGCCCCCATATAACGGTACCTCCCGATATTCGGTATTTTGATGATTTTAGCTATATTATTCACCGATTTTGTTAAGTTTCGCATTTTAAAATTGTATTGGCTTATGACAAAAATTACCTATGCAGGCTTTTTTCCTTACTGGTTTTTCTAATAGTATCATGACTTTGAGAATTAATTAATATAATACGTGTCTATGTAGCTTAAATAAACATGTACAAAATATTATAGTGGATCCATTTTGAAAAGCCAGTAAAAAAGTGGTTTGATTTTCAGAGGTATATTCTCATACTACTTAGTTTTTTATCTGTGCAAATGCAAGCAGGAATCCTGTTAGAACCCATTGAACGACTAATTTTTATACACATTCCCAAACCACTCATAACATTTACAATTATATTGACAATTGGCTTCGTCTCTGGCTGCGAGCTTCTCAAACAAAACGTGTGTAGATATGTTCATTTTATGTGGTGTTGTTCAAGCATTTAGTGTGTCAATGTCAATTGGCAAGGGAAAAACAAAACACTACAAAAATAACAACACACAGAAAAAAACTTAATTCACAACAATAATAACAAACAGAAAAAAAATAATAAATAATTTTCAACATAACAACTCAAGTGATCTCCAGTCTAAGCCAAAATCGGTTAGATCCAGTAAAATCTAATTTCTCAACTGATATTACTGGTTAAATTAGATAAACTGGATAAACCAGATCGTGGCGCACAAAAAATAGCATGTATGTATAGTTCTTCAAGAAGGGTGTCAATCGGATTCCGCACTTTAAAAAAGCCGAAAACCCATACCCTGTAGAAAAATGATAACCTTATACCATTAGCATTAGTTATAATGATAACTACATACTCTCTGCATTACCAGTAGGCCAAAAGTAATGACAAACTAACATTGTCTATCGTTATTTATTTTTCCAAGCAATTTATAAATGCGACACATAGAATGTACGCCCGACTACAAAACATAAGGTTGCCGGTCCAAATCTCCGCGTCGACAAAAATTCAGAAAATATGAAAAATTTTTCAGATGCGGACCTGCATACGCAACTTTTGTCAAAAGCCTACACATAAGCCTATTTACTGGCATAGGCTGTAGTATCCATTATGAACTTCAAATACAAAATTCGAAATAATTCCGGTAAATAATGTCGCTATAATCATCAAAATACCGTATATCCGAGGTACCGTTATATGGGGGCTATACGAAAACGTGGACCTGCACAGACAATTTTCTGTTACAGGCTGTAGTATTCATTACGATATTCAAATACTAAATTCGAAGTAATTCCGGTAAATAATGTCGCTAAAATCATCAAAGTACCGAATATCAGGGGGTACCGTTATATGAGGGCTATACCAAAACGTGGACCTGTACGGACAATTTTCTGTTACAGGCTGTAGTATTCATTACGCACTTCAAATGCAAAATTTGAAGAAATTCCGGTAAATAATGTCGCTAAAATCATCAAAGTACCGAATATCAGGGGGTACCGTTATATGGGGGCTATATGAAGACGTGGACCTGCACAGACAATTTTCTGTCATAGGCTGTAGTATTCATTACGAACTTCAAATACTAAATTTAAAATAGTTCCGGTAAAAATTGTCGCTAAAATCATCAAAATACCGCATATCGGGAGCTACCGTTATATGGGGGCTATACGAAGATGTGGACCTACATGGCCCATTTTCAATACCAAAAGACAAAATAAACATTTGGGTAAATTTTTATCAATCTACTTCATTTCGTTCGGAAGCTAAAGTGATTTCCACAGACGGAAGGACATTGTTAAATCGACATAGAATTTTATGCTGATCAAGAATATATATATTTTGTGGGGTCTAAATGTATATTTCGAGGTGTTACAACGGAATGATAAACTTAATATGAATTGGCTGAAGCGACAGATTTGGAATCCTGGAATTTGAAGAAAAGACTTCTGTCGGAGTGTAGAATTGGGATATTAAGATAGTTTTCGAAATTTGTACTAATCTACCTGGAAAATTCTGAATGGTACCAAAATTTGGTATGGCGTTAATCATGCTTCAAATCAGAAATTTGTCACTAGGGTGTAGGATTGAGATTTGGGGTTGATTTTAGAAATACGTACTAATAAGTATTAAATGGTACTAAATTTGATATATGGAAAAGGAACTGAGTTGGAAGTCTAAACTTTGGCACTAGGATCAGCTCTTGGCTGATTTGGTAGATACTTGGCGGCCGATTTGGAAATACGTTCCAAAAAGTACCAAATAGTATCCACTTTAGTATTTGGGGAAAGAATATAGCTGGAAATCTAAAGTTTGGAGTGAGCTGCTTTGATGTTGAGTAGGATAGATAAACTTAATGGTTTTCGAAATTTTAACAATACGTGTAGCATGGAAATAGTGGTATTTTATTTTATACGAAGGAGCGGGCATTAGCTAGTAAAGCGGGCCTTAGTCCAAACGAAACGGCGGAAACAAGAATCTTGTAATTTTGCACTTGAGCCAGTCATATTGCGCAGGCTTGTGATAAGACTGGGATTATTGAAATTCGTACTAAATGGGTGCAAAAAGTACTAAAATCTTTGTATTGGACAAACGGAACGAGCCAGAATTCTAAAATCGTGAAGGAGAGTCACTGATGCAGTGTAGGATGGGTATTTTAAAAGGGTTTTTGGAAATATGAACTTTTAGGTTACGAAAAGTTCTAAAATGGTACTAAACTTCAAAAATGTAAATAAGGGAAGTAAGTTCAATATATAAAGGTGGTTTTGGAAATGTATACTAAGTGTGCGAAATGTACTAGATGGTACTAAATTTGGGGACAGTTTGGATTAGGATGAACGGATGAAGCTGGAATTTGGAAATTTTGTATTGTGATCCCTGTTGGTGGTAAGTTTGTGTTTGGTTTGTAAAAATGCATAAAAAATACTAAATAGTACTATATTTGATATTGGGTGAGCAATAAGTTTTTAAAATGTGAAATTTTGTATTAGGATCGCTGTTCATAAAATAAATATGTACTTTAATTGAGGTCCGTTACGATAAATTCCGAATTTAACTAGAGCCATGTTAGCTTAACAGAGCTACATAAAAATTGTTTTTTCCTTAATATTTTTGATTTTTAATTACTTATCGTATAAAAACGCTAACAAAACGCATTATATAATCATAATTAAATTATATTCCACAGATTGTAAGGCAACATACACCCATTAACTCGTAGCACAATACTATGTGCCAGGACAAGTTGACACCAAACTGTGCCTTCCAGGACAATTCTGCCGGTACAATATGGGTATCTACGGAAAGCTTATGAAGTCTACTATCCATTGGCATTAACAAAATTATAGGCAGGTCCGGCCAGTTCCGAGGTATATGGTCATTTCTGGAGGTATCCTTGGAACAGGATAACTTCATTGGTCAATATGCCTTCCAGGACAATTCTGCCGGCACAATATGGGTACCTACGGAAAGCTTATGAAGTCTACTATCCATTGGCATTAAGAAAATTATAGGAAGGTCCGGCCAGTTCCAGTCATTTCTGGAGGTACCCTTGGGACAGGATAACTCCGTTGGCCAATATGCCTTCCAGGACAATTCTACCGGCACAATATGGGTACCTACGGAAAGCTTATGAAGTATACTATCCATTGGTATTGACAAAATTATAGGAAGGTCCGGCCAGTTCCGAGGTATATGGTCATTTCTGGAAGTATCCTTGGAACAGGATATCTCCATTGGTCAATATGCCTTCCAGGACAATTCTACCGGCACAATATGGGTACCTACGGAAAGCTTATGAAGTCTACTATCCATTGGTATTAACAAAATTATAGGAAGGTCCGCCCAGTTCTTATTGAGAAACACATGGTCTTCTACAAGATCAACAAATGGTATTCCCTAAAAAATACCGATTTTTTTTATGGAAGACGAAATGTTTTCCCTTTGGGGAAGAACATAACATAGTCATTTATACGAAGACAATATGGTCTTCTATATAACTGAAAAGGCCGAAACTTCTTCTTGCTGATCAAATGCCCCTTTAAACGAAGACCAACTAGTCTTCATAGGAAAGACAGTGATATGAGAATATCAATTGGCTTTTAACACAAATAAATTTTTCTCCCATAACGTATTTATAAAATTTGTGATTAATTAAGCGGAAAGTAGAGCAAATGCTTAAAAGCTTCAGCGAACAATTAGCTGCCACCTACGTAGAAAACGCAAATATTAAAGTAGAAAAAAAAATCAATTGTCTCGTTTTGTACCCTACATCTCTATGAAAACGTATTAATTGTGAAATTAAGTTAATTACATATAAAAAATAAAAATAATATTTTTTGGGTTTTTACGTAAGAGGAAATCTTTCTAATTGTTTATAGGATGCGATGCTGCCTGTCTTGGAAATTTTGAACGTTATATTCCCGAATTAAATATAGTTTCAAATTTTGGCTGCACTTGGGGCTAGAAAGATTTCGCAAGCACAAATGTCAGCATACGTCGGTCCTGATTTCTCTCTTGTGCCTCCAAAATTTAGCTACTCTAAATGTTTTCCGTGTAGTAATTGTTATATACATACATATGCATGTTAAAATTTAGCAAGGAAATTCGAATTTTAGAAGCCCTCATTAATTTGAATATAATGAGTCTTAATCTCCTCCTCTGATTTCGATACATGCCCAAAATGTCCAAGACTTCCTCTCCCATGAAGTAGGGTATCAAAAATGCCGTTGCTTCCAACTTAATGCGGCGTTTCCTCTCTTTGTTTTGTTAGATTCATACATGTATTCGGACTATTAATTTGTTAATGACAATATAACAAGAATGGCGTTATAAAACAACACAACAATGCAAAGCTAACTAACCAGAAACAGACAGACAGTCAGACAGACGGCCAACCAAACAATTTGCGGAAACGTAACGCTTTATGAAAGTGCCATAATTTAGTTGTACATCTTTTTGTTCAGCAGCAGATTTAACAAAGCATAACAAAATCGATTAAATTTTAACAATTTGTTGGCTGATGAATTGCGGATGGGTTTCGGCTATTCATAGACGAGACGAAAAATTAAGCAAAAATTAATTGAATTAAGTATGTGACAATGTTGTTGTGCGAACAGTCGTTCAAACTACCAGCCAGCCAGCCAGCCAGCCAGCCAGCCAACCATCAAACCTCATCCCACTATCATCTTCATCATCTAAATTGTAATGTGAGCAAACACACGTTCAACATCAATTTTCAAACTTTGTTTACCGTTACCACTGATTGTTGTTGTCGTTGTTGCTGTTTTTGGTTGTCTCAAACGCCCCACATATGGGGTATGGGTGTCACTGTATTCCAAAAAAAAAAAAAAAAAAAAAAAAAAAAAACAATTAAATGAAATCATTTCAATTAATTTGTTCTGCATTGAATTTAACAGTTCGTCAGCTGTTAATATTGTTAATAGAGAACGACAAGATGAAGAAGAAGAACAACAATGTCATAGGAAGAGACACGTTCTGGAAATGTGAATATACGGTTAGTAGAGTGGGCCAATATGTAAGGAAGACCAATATTTTTATAAACTATTCAATTAAAATATTTTTAAACTATTTAAATTGAATACGTTTTAGATAGGAAAAACTAAAAAATGCTCGTGGGTTTTTAAAAATATTTTTGATTATTTTGTCAGCTCGTGGATTTTTAAAAATCTTTTTAAAATGCTATAAATACCCGTGGATTTTTTAAAAATAATTTTAAAAAACTATAAATACGTCGATTTTTTAAAAATATTTTTAAAGGGCTATAAACGCTCGTCGTTATTTTAAAAATATTTTTAAAATATGCTCGTGAATTTTTGAAATATATTTTTAAAGGCTATGCATACTCGTCGATTTTATAAAAATATTTTGGCATGACTGTAAACACTCTTGGGTTTATTAAAAATATTTTTAAAGCTTATATATGCTCGTGGATTTTAAATAAATATTTTGGCTTGACTGTAAACTCTGGGGGATTAAAAAAATACCTTTGAAAAATTATAAACACTCGTGGATTAAAAAAAAAAAAAAAAAACTTTTGAAAAATTATAACCACTCGTGGACTTTAAAAAATACTTTTGAAAAATTATAAACACTCGTGGACATTAAACCAAATATTTGTTGAAGACTATAAATACTCATTGATTTTTTTAAATTTCTTTAAAGACTATAAATACTCGTGGATTTTAAGATGGATGTTTAGATATTTGTAAAAGACTATAGATACTTTTGTTTCTTTTTAATATTTTTTAAAAGCTATAACCATCGTTGATTTTAAAAAAAAAAAACATTTTTGAAAGATTATCAAAGCTCGTTGATTTTTTAAAAATATTTTAAGAAGACTACAAAATCTCGAATTTTTTTAAATATTTTGAGAAACAATCCACACTCTTGATTCTTTTAAAATATATTTTGAGAAGACTATAAATGGTCGAGTATTTTTAAAAATATTTTTGAAAGAAAATCCACACTCGTGGACTTTAAAAAATATTTTAAGAAGACTATAACTTTCCGAATTAAAAAAAATATTTTTGAGAGACAATCCACACTCTGCGATTTTTGAAAAATATTTTGAGAAAACTAAAAATACTCGTGGATTATTTTAAAATATTTTGAGAAGACTTTCAGCACTCGTAGATTTTTTAAAAATACTTTGAGAAGACTTTTAACACCGGTGGATTTTTTAAAAATATTTTTAGAAAACTATAAATGGTCATAGATTATGTTAAAATTGTTTTGAAAAGACTTTCAACACTGGTGGATTTTTTAAAAATATTTTGAGAAGACTATAAATTGTAAAAAGCTATAGATAATTTTGTTTCTTTTTAATATTTTTTAAAAGCTATAACCAATCGTTGATTTTTTAAAAGAACATTTTTGAAAGATTATCAAATCTCGTTGATTTTTTAAAAATATTTTAAGAAGACTACAAAATCTCGAATTTTTTTTAAATATTTTGAGAAGACAATCCACACTCTTGATTTTTTAATTTATTTTGAGAACATTATAAATGGTCGTGATTTTTTTAAAAATATTTTGAGAAGACTACAAATTCTCGATTTTTTTAAAAATATTATTTAAAGAAAATCCACACTCGTGGACTTTTTAAAAATATTTTAAGAAGACTATAACTTCTCGAATTTAAGAAAATATATATTTTTGAGAGACAATCTACACTCGGCGATTTTTGAAAAGTATTTTGCGAAGACTAAAAATACTCGTGGATTATTTTAGAATATTTTGAGAAGACTTTCAGCACTCGTGGATTTTTTAAAAATATTTTGAGAAGACTTTTAGCACTCGTGGATTTTTTAAAAATATTTTGAGAAGACTTTTAGCACTCGTGGATTTTTTAAAAATATTTTGAGAAGACTATAAATGGTCATAGAGTTTTTTTAAAATATTTTGAGAAGACTTTTAGCACTCGTGGATTTTTTAAAAATATTTTGAGAAGACTATAAATGGTCATAGAGTTTTTTTTAAAATATTTTGAGAAGACTATAAATAGTCATGGATTTTTTTAAAAATATTTTGAGAAGACTTTCAACACTCGTGGATTTTTTATAAATATTTTGAGAAGACTATAAATGGTTATGGATTTTTTTAAAAATATTTTGAGAAGACTATCAACACTCGTGGATTTTTTTAAGAATATTTTGAGAAGGCAACAAATGTCCGTGGATTTTTTAAAAATATTTTGAGAAGACTATAAATGGTCATGGATTTTTTTTAAATATTTTGGGACGGCTATAAATGGTCCTGTATTTAAAAAAAAAATATTTTGAAAGGACCATAAATGGTAATGGATTTTTTTTTAAATAATCTGAGACGGCTATAAATGGTCCTGTATTTTTAAAAAATATTTTGAGACGACTACATATGTTCGTGGAGTTTTATAAAATATTTCTGAATGCCTATAAAATTCGTGAATATTTTAAAAATATTTTAAGGAGACTATTAATTTTCGGAGATCTTTTAAAAATATATTTTGAGAAGGCTATAAATGCTGGTGGATTTTTAAAAAATATTGTGAAAGGCTCGTGGATTTTCTTTAAAAATACTTTTGAATGAATAAAAATGCCCCTGAATTAAAACAAAATGAAAGACTATAAAAATTGTGTTTTTTTAATATTCTTTTAAAGACTATAAATGTTCGTAGAATTATTAGAAATATTTTAAAGTAAATAAACATTCGTTTATTTTTCTCTATACCCTCCACCATATACAGTATGGATGGTATATTAAGTTCGACAATCCGTTTGTAACTCATAGAAAAAAATAATAATTTTAGACCCTACAAAGTATATATATTCTTGATCAGCGTAAAATTCTAAGACGACTTAGCAATGTCGGAGCGTCCGTCCGTCTTAGTCAAAACAAATTAAGGTATGAAGTTTAAAATTTGCACAGATCAGTCTTTTGTCTGCAGGCAGGTCAATTTTAGAGATGGGCTACATCGGTCCACGATATTCGGTAGCTTCATGATTCTAGCCACATATTCCAATGAAATTGTTCGAAAATTCATACAAGAAGTTCCTTGTAAGTATTTTATCCCTTAGAAGAGAATTGTCTATATATGTGCACGATATCGTATAGCCCCCATATAAAGGCACACCCCGATATACGGTATTTTCCACATATTTAACTTACCCGAGAAATTGCAGATTTTGGTGTTAATCTGAAACAAACAAAAAATGCATAAATTAAATTTGTAGTATACATAAAGGAACAACAATGACATTAAAACAAGTTAAAAAAACAGTAAGTTCGGCCGGGCCGAACTTTGAATACCCTCCACCAAATGGAACGAATTTGCAAATCTTTAAAAAATAAAATCCTTAAAACATTCTGTTGAAATTTTAAAAATACCAAATAAAGCCTTTATATTGGGATCTATACGACGTGGGCCTACATAGGCATTGTTTGTCATAAGCCATTACCATATTCAAATTCGAAACTTGAAATAAACGGTAGCTAAAAACATCAAAATATCGTATATAGGGAGGTACCATTATATCGGAGCTGAGCGAAGACATGGACCTGCATAGACAATTTTCTGTCACAGGCTGTAGCATTCATTACGAACTTCAAATACCACATCTCAAACAATTTCGGTGGGTATTGTACCTAAAATCGTTAAAATACCGCATATGGGGAGGTACTGATATATGGGGACTATAGGAAGACCTGGACCTGCATAGACAATTTTCTCTCACAGACTGTAGTTTCCATAACGAACTCCAAACACGTAATTGCAAACAATTCTGGAGAATAATGACGCTAAAATCATCAAAATATCGTACATTGGGAGGGACTGTTATATGGGGGCTATACGAAGACGTGGACCTGCACAGAAAATATCCTGTCATATGCTGTAGTATTCATTACAAACTGCAAATACCAAATTTTAAACAATTCCGGTTACTAATCTCGCTAAAATCATGAAAATACCGAATATCGGGAGGTACCGTTATATGGGGGCTATACGAAGACGCGGACTTGCACAGACAAGTTCCTGTCTTAGGATGTAGTATCTGTTACGAACTTCAAATACCAAATTTGAAACAATTCCGGTGAATGATGTCGCTAAAATCATGAAAATACCGAATATCGGGAGGTACCGTTATATGGGGGCTATACGAAGACGCGGACTTGCACAGACAAGTTTCTGTCTTAGGATGTAGTAGCTATTTCGAATTTCAAATACCAAATTTGAAACAATTCCGGTGAATGATGTCGCTAAAATCATGAAAATACCGAATATCGGGAGGTACCGTTATATGGGGGCTATACGAAGACGTGGACTTGCACAGACAAGTTTCTGTCTTAGGATGTAGTAGCTATTTCGAACTTCAAATGCCAAATTTGAAACAATTCCGGTTAATAATATCGCTAAAATCATGAAAATACCGAATATCGGGAGGTACCGTTATATGGGTGCTATACGAAGACGTGGACCTGCACAGACAATTTTCTGTCTTAGGCTGTAATATTCATTACGAACTGCAAATACCAAATTTTAAACAATTCCGGTTAATAATCTCGCTAAAATCATCAAAATACCGTATATCGGGAGGTACCGTTATATGGAGGCTATACGAAGACGTGGACTTGCACAGACAATTTTCTGTCTTAGGATGTAGTATCTATTTCGAACATCAAATATCAAATTTGAAATAATTCCGGTGGATAATGTCGCTAAAATCATCAAAATACCGAAAAGCGGAAGGTTATATGGGTTCTATACGAAGACGTGGACCTGCACACACAATTTTCTGTCTTAGGATGTAGTATCTATTTCGAACTTCAAATACCAAATTTGAAACAATTCCGGTGAATAATATCGCTAAAATCATCAAAATACCGAATATCGGGAGGTACCGTTATATGGGGGCTATATGAAAACGTGGACCTACATGGCCCATTTACCAACTTAACCTGCCTACAGGAAAAATAAGCATGTGTACAACATTTTAGCCATCTATCTCAATTCATTCGAAAGATAGCGTGATTACAACAGACAGACGGACAGACAGACAGACAGACAGGGCTAAATCGACTTAGAATTTTACGCTGATCAAGAATATAATTTGTTGGGTCTGACATGAGTATTTCGAGGAGTTACATAAACGGAATGACAAAGTTAATATACCCTCCATAGTATGGTGGAGGGTATAAACATTTTAAGGAAACGTCATAAACTCTTCCATTTGCCCCGAATAAAAAAAATCCCTCTTCCACGATCATTATTTCCAATCACAAGATTCCCCTATCAAATTACATATTGATGTGATCACGGGAAAAGCTTCTTCTTCTAATACCTATTTTTATTGTTGTTATTGTTGGTTGCTTTTCATCGTAAACAAAACTATGAACAATTAGCGTCATTGCCATAAAACGCACACGCGCCACTTATAAACCCACCAAACATAGTAAACAAAATGTTTTCAATTTTAAGGCCATTATTTGTATCACTGGCCCCCATTCTTTGCATTACGATTGTGTGAATAATACGCAAGATATTGCAAAAAATCAATTGGAACCCCTCTTTCAAACAATTACCCCCCCCCTTACCATGTGGCCTATGCGCCACAAGCAATTGGAATTCCATACATTTTCCATTTCCTCGAACTCTACACGTCTCTTCTACCTTGCTTTCACCAAACTGATTGTTTTGATAAAAAAAAAAAAAAAAAAAAAAAAAACAATAATAGGTGGATACAAAGTATGCGAAATCTCCAGAAAATATTTGTTTTATTCTATTGGCCGTGGAGGCACGTGTGTTCAAAGAAACCCCCCCCCAACACTTTGTGAGACGCAGTGGAGGTAAACTAGAAAACTAGCAGAGATTTGTTATTGTCTGATTATTCGATGATAATGACACACACATACTCACATGTGAAAGCGCAACAAATATGTTTGTTGTGTGTCGTAATGTTTGTGGAACTCAAAAACAAAATAAATAATTTTCTGGAAAAGTGGGTCAAATCTATCTTCGTTGTGGCTGTCATATGGGCCAATTGTTGCTAACGAAAAGTGGAGGCAAAATTTAATTGATATAAGATATTGACATTTGGTTTTTAAGTTCGACTGAACTATTTTTTAAAGTGTTGAAGGTATTATAAGTTAGAACACCTTCAATCGGTTGAAGATCTTTTTATAACCTCCACCGTAAAAAGGTAAATTACATTTTGCTATACCCTTTGCAAAACTTTCTTCGAATAATGTCATACAGTCCGCAAAAATGTAAACATTGGTCTGATGCTGATGGCTTTAAAAAACACAACACAAAAGTGTTGGTCCATTTTACCGGCTATATATTATCCGACGGCCATCCTTTTTTCTAATATCATGCGAAATACCGTTTCGATAGATCTTTAATTATGACCTTTATAGCGACTACAAAATCAGGAAAAATTTCAAATCTTGTTGCATTTTAACCCCTAAATATTTTTGCGAACATTTTGAAAAACAATAGGTTTATATTCGGATCCTAACCCTACCACCATATGAAAAATTTCGTGAAGTTCGGACGATTTGATTTCGTCCTGATTATAATAAACCCAAGTCAAAAGTCAGGCGGAGCCGACTATATGATACCCTACACCACTATGCGTATTTAGAACAGCTCCCGTAACAAAAAAGTTTATATAATTTTTACATTTTTTTTAAACTTTTTGTTGTAGCAAAAATTTTGTTGTTGCAAAAAAAAAAATTTTAACTTTATTGTAAGAAAACAAAAAATGTCGGATATAGCATCAAATTTTAGAAAAAGTTTTGATTTGTTCGCATCTGTCACCTTTTGAATGAATTATGGCCTTCAAACGGCCATTGAAACCGTCACATGCTGCCCGAATGTTGCTCTGCGGTATTTTTGTCCATTTGCGCCGAATCGCTTGCTTGAGGTGATCGACACTTTGGTATTTTTTAGTGCCAACCTTGCTTTCCAAAATACACCAGACACGATAGTCCGGATTAGTATCCGGAGATTTTGGTGGCCATTGTGCGCTGGAAATAAAGCGAGGAACCTCATTTTGCAACCATTCCTGGGTGGCGCGTTCTGAATGCGATGGTGCTGAGTTCTGTTGGAATGTCCAAGGTATGCCGCCAAAATGTTTGCGTGCCCAAGGCTTTCATACACCCTCAAGAATATTTTCGCGATAATATTCGTCATTTATTCTGATGCCATGGTAGATTAATACGAGAGACAGAGTGACCATACGCTGTTATGGCGACCCACACCATCAACATGGCTGGCGCTTGAGTTCTGGTGTCCAACCGAAGGTGCACATTTTCAGCTGACCCCTTTGGCAAGTAAACAAGATAATTTTGTTCGTACACAAACTGCTGGACGACGAATGTTTTCTCATCGGAGAAAACCAAATTCGGTAGTTCAACCCTCTCGGCCAAGCGAAGCAACTCTTTAGCTCTTTTGAGTCAATTTTCTTTCTGTTGCGGTGTAAGTTCTTGCACTTTTTGGAATTTCAATGTCTTTATCCCGAGCTCATTTTTCAATATTTGCCGAATGGAATATTGCGATATGTTCAGCTAACGAGCCATTTTTCGGCCACTGCGACCCGGGTTTCGATCAAGTCGCTTCTGTACTTTTCGAACCATTTCTGCTGATGTTGATGTTTTCTTCCTTGACGTCGGGCTACACTACCAGTATTACGGTAACGAGCGATGGTACGAGACACAAAAGATTTATTCACATTTAAATGCTGGAGTGCTCTAACGATAGCCACTTGTGGTTTTCCAGTCAAATATAAAGAAATCACACTATCACGCTTGAATTCCATCACGAATAACTTTTTTCCCGGAAAATTCTCACCAAAATGCTTTTGTACGCTTGTAAACAATGTAATGAGCTGACACTGCAATAATTGTAACAGCTGTCGGACGAGTGGCTAGAAATGACAGCAGTCTGAATTTGTTTGCCGTTTTTTCATCTCACCCTGTATTTGGGGGCTATACGATATCAATTCTCTTCTAGGGGACAAAGTACTCATAAGGAATTTCTTGTGAGAATTTTCAGACAGTTCCATTGAAAAATGTGGCTAAAATCATCAAAATACGGAATATCGGGGGGTACCGTTATATGGGACTATACGATATCGTGGACCTATAAAGATTATTCTCTTTCAGGTGGCAAAGTACTCATAAGGAACTCTTTGTGTAGAATTTTAGACAATTCCATTGACAAATGTGACTATAATCATCAAAATACCGAATATCGGGGGGTACCGTTAATTGGTGGCTATACGATATCGTGGACATCCCCATCTTTGAACTTGACCTGTCTGCGGACAAAAGACAGATTTGTGCAAAATTTTAGATTCCTATCTTAATTCGTTTTGACTGTAGCGTGATTACAACAGACGGATGATTTTATCCACATTTTTCAATGGAATTGTCTGGAATTCCACAAAGGGAGTCCCTTGTGGGCATTTTACCCCCTCAAAAAGAATTGTCTATATAGGTCCACGATATCGTATATCCCCCATATAACTGTTAACTGTACTATTGGTATTTTGATGATTTTATCCACATTTTTCAACGGAATTGTCTGAAATTCTACACAAGGGGTTCTTTTGTAAGCACTTTATAGTTCTAGGGAGTTCTCTATATAGGTCCAAAATATCGTATAAACCCCATATAACGGTATCCCCCGATATTCTGTATTTTGATGATTTTAGCCACATTTTCCAATGGAATGTTCTGAAAATCCGTACTAGGAGTTCCTTGTGAGTACATAATTCATTGAAAGAGAATTATCTATATAGGTCTACGATATCATATAGTCCACATATAACAGAAACCCCCGATATTCGGTATTTTGATGATTTTAGCCACTTTTTCCAATGGAATTATCTGAAAATCCATACAAGGAGTTCCTTGTGAGTACTTTATCCCTGGACATAGATTTGTCTATATAGGTCCACGATATCGTTTATCCCCCCATATATCGGCACCTTCCGAGATTTTAACAGAATGTTTAATAGATTTTATTTTTATTTTTTGAAAATGTCCTAAATCGTTCCAAATGGTGGAGGGTATTCAAAGTTCGGCCCGGCCAAACTTACTGCTTTTTTACTTGTTTTTTTTTTTTGTTTTTAATGTTTTTTTTTTTAATTTTTAATATTTTATAATGCATATCAAAAAATGCACGTGACATCCAAAGGTCTTTGGTACTTTGATTTAGTCATTAATTAATTATTGCTTGGTATTATTTAGGCAGATCGATAAAGAACACTGTTTTTGTAAACTTCAAAAAAAAAAAAAAAAAACAAAAAGTTGCTGTCGCATTTCGAGCAATTTGCGTAAATAAAATTCTTTTACCTATATCTTATCGGTTGCAGTTGGCATGGCATGGAGGTGGTTGAGCGTTTGAGGGTCCGAAATAGCAGAACAGTTGGTTGTTGTTCTATTTTTGGTGGCACGTGTATGCCGTAGATGTGTGACGTATTTATGTCAATTTTGAGAATTTGTTATTGATATCGTAAAAACAGTGTGAGGGGAAATTTCTATTCCCCCTTTCCCCCAAAAAACAAAAAAAAAACGAAAACATATTCCATACATGGAAGATAAATAAAACAACATACCATAAAGTAGGAAGTTCTTGTATGAGATGAAAACAATCACAAAAACAAAAAAAAAAAAAAAAAAAAACACAACAATATAAAACAAGCGTTAAGTGATCAACAGTTCCAGGAATCCATAAAACAGATCACATTGTACAAATATGCGATAAAAACAAAGAATTGTACAAGAAGTGATCAACATTCTGCTACATGAATGCAATAAATGTTAAGTATTTGTTATCACAAATGAATGGAAGAAAAAAAAATAGGAAATGTATATACAAACATATTTCAAAACACTGCAAATTCATTACGGAATTTAACCATGGAAAATTTAACATAATGGGGAAAAGATACAAAATATTTGACGTTCTTCAAGAGAATAAGACGTTTTTCCAAGGGCTATCCGAGTTACAATAATAGATTTTTTAAAGAATTTTTTTCATGGACCAATGTTGTAATAATCCCAACATTTTTGTTAAGGGCTAGCTATAATTGTGGATTTTTAAGAATATTTGTAGAAGGACTATTACTCTTAGGGTAATATTTTTTCAAGTGCCAACCAAGCCATACTCCTGTGTGTTTAGCGAGGATTTCGGGGACCAACGGAGGTATAACCGTGATTTAAAACAAGATATGATTATTCAATTACAATTTTGAGGATTATGACCTTCTTTCGGTAATAACCCCCATAATCCCCAGAAAGTAGCGGACATAATCCCCATTATATTGGGGAAGATACCAGAAGGAGTGGGGGAGATACCAGAAGGAGTGGACCGATATATTCCATCTTCACACCAGACAATGGGTTAGTAAAAATATTGTGATTTGTATAATTTTTACATCACATTTTATAAGAGCTATAATTATTTGAAATGTTGACCCTTTCTAGGGAAGGTATTTGATGGAGTGGACCGATATTGTACATCTCCGAACTCGATCTTAGTTTGACAATGATATTACGATGTACCAAGTTCGGATTAAATCGGATACTCCCTTCTAGAGTTATAGTGCGCACCAACCAGACAGACAGACAGACGGGCGGACCGACATCGCTAGATCGACGCTAAATGTCCTGAAACGGATTTGGTCCAAAGAGTACTAGGGTCTGAAACCTTTATTTCGATCAGGCCCGTTTGGTATCAAATTATATAACCCTCTGAATCCATATAGCTAAGGATATTAAAAAAAGAACTTTAAAAAATGCCGCTGCCATTTTAAAATTTTAGAAATCAGGTGTTACAGTCACATAGGGCTAAACGAAAAGGTGGACCTCTGCTGCAATTATTTGCCGGAGAAGGTAATACCCCTTGCGAACTCCATGTTCCGAATTTAAGATAGTTCTGGTGAAAAGTGTGGCAAATATCAACTATCGGATACTCCCTTCTAGAGTTATAGTGCGCAGAAGCCTGACAGACAGACGGGCGGACCGACATCGCTAGATCGACGCTAAATGTCCTGAAACGGATTTTGTCCAAAGAGCACCAGGGTCTAAAACCCTTATTTCGATGAGGCCCGTTTGGTATCAAATTATATAACCCTCTGTATCCATACAGCTAAGGGTATTAAAAAAAAAACTCTAAAAAATGCCGCTGTCATTTTAAAATTTTAGAAATCAGGTGTTACAGTCACATAGGGCTAAACGAAAAGGTGGACGTCTGATGCAATTATTTGCCGGAGAAGGTAATACCCATTGCGAACTCCATGTTTCGAATGGTGAAAAGTGTGGCAAATATCAACAAAATTTCGCACATAGGGAGGTACAGTTATATGGGCCCTATACGCAGATGTGGACCTGTACAGGGTTGTCCATATTCGACGGACCCATCTGGCAACGCCATAACTTTTGACAAAGATGTCACATCGCTTAATGACATACCGCGTTTGAAGCGTCAGTCCAAGCAGAAATAGTTGAATTTTACATTCAACAGAAGAAGTCAATTGTGAAAACTCAACGTGATTTTAAAAAATGTGAGAAGTGGGCCTTCTAAGAACACCATTAAGCGTTTATACGAAAAATTTTCGACTGGTAAGGCTCTTTCTAATCCGAAGAGGCCACATAAAAGTCGACCAAGGCGATCGGCCGAGAATATCGCAGCCGTACGAGCCAGTGTTAAGAGGTCCCCAAGAACATCCCAAAAACGCCGTTCTCAGCAATTGGGCATGGCTCGGTCCACTTTACAACGGATTATTCGCATTGATTTGCATTTGTTTCCGTACAAAATTCAATTGAAGCAAAGAATGTTGCCTGCGGACAAGCCTCGTCGATTGGAATGGGCCCAAAGAGTCATGGGTCCGTCGAATATGGGCAATCCTGTATAGGCAATTTTCTGTCATAGGACATAGTACCCATTACAAACTTCAAACACCAAATGTGAAACAATTCCTGTGAAAAGTGTGGCACAAATCAATCACAAAATACCGAATACTTGGGGGGTACTATTATATGGGGTCTAAACGAAAACTTGGTCTTCTTTAAGCAATTATCTGTCAGCGAAGGTGGCGCCATTTACGAACTCCAGATACCAAATTTGAAAAAAATGTTGTTACAAAATCTAGCCACAATCTTTAAGATACCGAATATTGAGAGGTACCATTAAACGGGGCCTATACGAAGATATGGACCTGTGTGAGCAATTTAGCGCCATAGAAGGTAGTATCCAATGCGAACTCTAAATACTAAATTTGAAACAATTCCAGGGAAAAGTGTGACACAAATCGCCAAAAATACCGAATATCAAGAGGGACAGTTATATGGGGGCTAAACGAAAACATGGAGCCCTATAGCCATTTATCTGTCAATACCGAATATTGGATGTACAGTTATATTGGGATTATACCAAAACTTGGACATATTAAAATAAAGTCACTGCTTTGCAAGCAGTTGCTGGTCCAAAACGTACTTACTAATCTCATAATTTGGTAGTAGGTTTTTTTTTTAGCTGGGAATAATCCTTATATTATAAAAAAAACATCCAGCTTCACTGTGAAATGCCTGTAAAAGGTTTTTAATGTAAAAATTAAAACCAGTAAAGAATGTCTTAAAGTCGGCCGGGGCCGACTTTATGATACCCTACACCACTTTGCTAATTAAGTAGAGCTGCGCATAACAATTAAAAGTTTTTATGGGAGAATTCAATCATACACGCAATGGTTATAATTATAATTTAAACTTCAAGAACTAAATATGCCGAAGCATTTGTATCTTTTAAATTCGGACTTGTATTGCCCATTTGGTGTACAATTAATTTGAAATCGGATAAAAATATATATGTGAGCTATATCCAAATCGGAACCGATCTCGATAAAATTTGGCAAAGATATTTCTGAGCTGTATTTGATATATTTCCCTGAGTATCGTGGGTATGCAGTGCATATTACGGCTGTGGGTAACAAATATGACAAATCGGATGAACTGTATTTATGGGAGCTATAGCTATATCTAAACCGATCTTCACCAAATTTGACATACTTGCTTCTAGACTCAATTCGGTCGTAATTGCCAAATTTCATCCAATTAGACCAAATATTAGACATTTGGTGCACAATCAAATGTAAATCGGACGAAGTTATATATGGGAGCTATATCCAAATCTGAACCGATCTCGATAAAATTTAGCAAATGTATTTCTGAGCTGTATTTGATATATTTCCCCAAATATTGTTGTTACAGAGTGCATATTACGGCTGCGGAGGACAAAAATAGCAAATCCATGTATTTTTGTAAACAAAAACGGACGGACGGACGGACATGCATAAATCGACTCAGAATGTGATTCTATGCATATCGTCAAAAGGAACTATGGGTCTATCTCGTTTCCTTTGGCCTGTTACAAACAAATGCACAAAGACATAATACCCTGACCACCTTGTGGTGTAGGGTATAATAAAATCAGAAAGTAACATTCTATGCTTTAGAAAGTCCTCCACCAACGGAGGTCGTACTATCGAATGAAAAACAATTTCAACAATTCATAGTTAACCTTGAAAATTGAATGTTGATATCTAATCAACAAGTGCAAAATAAGTTAAAGGCGTTTAATTTTATTCGGAACGAATTCTGAATACTCTATTTTGCAAGGAAAGCTACAACTTCTGCTTTCAAACTACTCAATAAGGAAGATTTTCAATACAACAACAAAATTACTGTGAATTTTCTATTAAAAATTAAGTGAATTCAATTCTTCTTCTTTTCAGGGATGGTATTTATTTAAAATCATTTTAAGTAACAATAATTTTAAATCCTCTAGTATTTTTCAATCGCTTGAATAATCCGGACATAATGGATTCAAACATTTATTCCTATCAAAAAATTTACATAAAATATAGTATGTCCCATTATAATAATTTTCTCAAGTTCCAAATCGAATAACAAACCCAATATACTCCCACTCCACTATGGGGGAGGGGGGCATAGTAAAACGTCAATGTTTTTGTTTTGTTTTTCACCTGACAAAAAAAAAAACCTTTATCAAATGCCGCTAACACAATATTTATTTTCTTTTCTTTTGTCAAAATTCAATACCCCAAATGTATTTGATTAGGAAATGCGTCATACGCATTATTTAGGTTCTGTTTGAAAACATTTATTTTACACTTAATCAAATATCGTATTTATTTTGTTGTCATTTTTTTTATTAAATTCCTGTTATTATTTTGTTGTTGTTGTTTTGTTTTCTATTGATATTAACTCTATCAACAAATTTGTTTACCGTTTCCGAAAGGATGAATGTGGCGCAATTGCATCATTTACGACACAAAATCTTAAGGTGTTATTTTTTTTTCGACAGAACTGAAACAAGTGTTTCGGAACCAACACAAATGTGTTTTAATTTTTCAACAATTATTTGTCCAAAACGAAACAGATGTTTAAATATTACGCCTGTTTTAGCTGCACAGGAAATATATGGTTGATTTGAAGGGCTATGTTAGGGATGTTGTTAAAAACATAAAAAGATCCCATGTCTTTAAAAATATGCTTAAAAAATCAACGAGCATTTTTAGCCTTTCGAAAATATTTTTTTTTTAATTTGTGATTTACAGTTTTCCAAAAAAAAAAAAAAAAATAAATAAATAAATAAACAGGCAAAATCCCATTATTGTTGTTTTTATAAAAACAACGTTTGTTTATGAGTGGAGAACGATGGTAATGTTTACCAGGGGGTAAGGCAGGGAATACCTAGGTTTCGGAAAGAGCCACCAATCCTCATCAGTTCCCTTGTTTCTTATCTGGGATATTCTCCCCAGAAGTTATTTAAAAAAATAACTTCTATGACAAAAAACATTTTTTACCCAAGTGACGAGATCGTAAGCTCAATAGAAGAGGAACAAAAGAATTACATAAAACTAAAATTCTTTTGGAAAATCTTCTAAATCTTACAACCGCACTTATAAACATTTACATCTTTCTCCACTTGTTATGCTTTCGTTCAATCTGAACGAAGTAACATAACCATGTAAGTTGGTTTTGTCTGTTACAACAAAAACCCCTTCGTCGACCGTGCCTGTGTCTGTTAATAGAACAGTGTTTGGCTTGCTTGTTTGGGATACCATAGTATTTTGTTGTTGCAAAATCGTCAGGCAAAATCCCATTATTGTTGTTTTTATAAAAACAACAATAAACAACAAAATACTATGGTATCCCAAACAAGCAAGCCAAACACTGTTCTATTAACAGACACAGGCACGGTCGACGAAGGGGTTTTTGTTGTAACAGACAAAACCAACTTACATGGTTATGTTACTTCGTTCAGATTGAACGAAAGCATAACAAGTGGAGAAAGATGTAAATGTTTATAAGTGCGGTTGTAAGATTTAGAAGATTTTCCAAAAGAATTTTAGTTTTATGTAATTCTTTTGTTCCTCTTCTATTGAGCTTACGATCTCGTCACTTGGGTAAAAAATGTTTTTTGTCATAGAAGTTATTTTTTAAAATAACTTCTGGGGAGAATATCCCAGACAAGAAACAAGGGAACTGATGAGGATTGGTGGCTCTTTCCGAAACCTAGGTATTCCCTGCCTTACCCCCTGGTAAACATTACCATCGTTCTCCACTCAAAAACAAACGTTGTTTTTATAAAAACAACAATAATGGGATTTTGCCTGACGATTTTGCAACAACAAAATACTATGGTATCCCAAACAAGCAAGCCAAACACTGTTCTAAATAAATAAATAAAATATAAAATAAAGATCCACGAGCATTTCTTTCCTCTCATTTTTTTAAATATGTGATTTATAGTTTTTCGAAAATATTTTTAAAAATCGACGATCATTTTTAGCCTTTCAAAAATATATTTTTTAAATATGTGATTTAAAAATTCACGACTATATTTAGCTTTTCAAAAAAAAAAAAAAAAAAAATAAAATATATATATATATATATATATATATATATATATATATATATATATATACATATTTTTTTTTTGAAATATATGACTTATAGTTTTTCAAAAATATTTTTTTAAAAATCCACGATAATTTTTAGACTTTCAGAAATACTTTTCTTAACATATGAACATATCGCAATATTCCATTCGGCAAATATTGAAAAATAAGCTCGGGGTAAAGCCATTAAAATTCTAAAAAGTGCAAGAACTGACACCGCAACAGAAAGAAAATAGACTCAAAAGGGCTAAGGGAGTTGCTTCGCTTGGTCGACAGTGTTGACACGCAAACATTTTGGCCGCAGACCTTGGACATTCCATAAGGATCGCACTCAGCACCATCGCACACAGCACGCGCCACCCAAGAATGGTCACAAAATGAGGTTCCACGCGTCACTGGTAGCGTAGCCCTACGTCAAGGAAGTGGACGGAAGAAAACAACAACATCAGCAGAAATCGTTCGAAAAATAAAGAAGCGACTTGATCGAACACCGCGTCGCAGTGGCCGAAAAATGGCTCGTAAGCTTAACGTATCGTAATATTCCATTGGGCAAATATTGAAAAATGAGCTCGGGTTTAAGCCATTGAAATTCCAAAAAGTGCAAGAACTTACACCGCAACGGAACGGCTTTGTCGGAAGTGGTAAACTTTCGAATATGGTTTTCTCCGATAAGAAAACATTTGTTGTCCAGCAGTTTGTAAACAACCATAATGATCGTCTTTACTTGCCAAAGAGGTCAGCTGAAAATAAGCACTTTCGTTTGGCCACCAGAACTCAAGCGCCGGCCATGGTGATGGTGTGTGCCACCATAACAGCCGATGGTCGCTCTTCGCTCGTATTAATCGACCGTGGCATCAGAATAAATGCCGAATATTATCGTGAAAATATTCTGCTGGGTGTATTAAAGCCTTGGGCACGCAAACATTTTGGCCGCAGACCTTGGACATTCCAACAGAACTCAGCACCATCGCACTCAGCACGAGCCACCCAAGAATGGTTACAAAATGAGGTTCCTTGCTTAATTAAAATTAATTAATCCGTTGGACTATTGTATTTTTGAAAGCAAGGTTGACACTAAAAAATACCAAAGTGTCGATCACCTCAAGCAAGCGCTTCGACGGGAATTTGCCAAAATACCGCAGAGCAACATTCGGGCAGCGTGTGACGGTTTCATTGGCCTTTGGAGGCCATAATTTGTGTCAAAGGTGGCCAATTTGACCAAATCTAAACTTATTCTAAAATCTGATGCTATTTCCGAATTTTTTGCTTTCATTCAATAAAATAAAAAAAAAAAATTAAAATTGTGGCGTTTGACTATGTTAGTCTTTCAAAAATAATTCTACAAATACACGAATAATAGTAATCTTTCGAAGGTATTTTTAAAAAAATTCACGAGTCTTTCAAAATATTTTGGATTAAAATATTTTTAATCCACGAGCATTGACAGTCTTTCAAGAATACTTTTTTGCTAAGTTTATTGAAAAAAAGGTTTTTTATCAACCAAAATTCTAAAAATCCTTAATTCCCTATAAGACGACGAGACTATATATCTAACTGATTGCTTTTTTAATTTTTTTTTTTTTAAAATGTTCTTATCGCTCCTTCTATATTTTTCACACACACTTCTTGTGGTCACTATATGTCATTTGTGTTTTTTTTTTTTTTTTTTTTTTTTTTTTTTTTTTTGTTAATTGTTTTCCAAATGTACTATACTTCTTGTACCCTCTGCTGATTTTTTATTTCACCTGTCATCATATTTCCGTCATCACGTACTACAATAATTTTTCCAACACATCATGTCAGGAAAGCCCTATTATTTATTTGCTTTAACCATTGCAACAAATTTCAGATTTTTAATTGCATCATCTGTTGACACAGCTGGAAGGATACGAATGGACAAGATGCTGCTGCATGTAACGGCAGTCAGATTCACAAAAATGTCCAGAATCTGTAATTCATTACAATTTCCGAGAATTTACCGCATACGTTTTTCTTCGCATCGCCATCACCACCACCTCAACGAAAATAAAAACAATTAATGTTAAATACGCAAAATAAAATATGAATTATTGTCAACTTTTCTTCGTAATATTTTTATTGTTGTTGTTTGATGTTGGTGGTCGCCAAAAGAACTCAGCCAAAAAAAAAAAGAAGTAAGAAAAGCGTAAATAAAGAATATAAAAGTGGCTATAAATGTACAAATGATTCAATTAAATAACCATAATAAATTCTCATTTAACTCACGGCGTACGAAATTGAATGGAGGTATGTAGGTTGGTAAGGGAGGGGGGAATAGGGTGGACTACAGCTGTGAGCTCAAGAATGCAAGTGAAAATAAACAATAACAGAGTGCTGTGGTTGTTGCTGCTGCTGTTAAATTATTTGTTTACTTCGCCGAATTTCGAAGATACAAAGTCCAATGTTGTTTTGACAATCAACTGAAACAAAATGAGTAAACAATTGTGGGGAAGTTTTTCCTCAATTCTGACTCATTTTAATAACGAAAATAACCCGCTATGGGAGGTCCTATTTAACACCTATGGGGGGAATTCTTCCTATATGTTGGCTGTGTATGAAATATATGTCGAAAGGCTGATTTTTCTTAGCGTAAGCCTAAAAAGAATTGCTATGCTTAAACAAATTACAGAAGGAGTGGGTTAAAATGGACCATATCGGTCCACTCCATCAAGTATCTCCCCCACAAAGGGTCTACATTTTGAATAATTATAACTCTTATGAAATGTGATGTAGAGGCTGATTATCTTCACATTACAACACATCACAATATTTTTATGAGTCCAAGATCTGGTATGAATATAGAGCATATCAGTCCTTCTGGTACCTCCCCCACAAAGTGTCAAAATTTTTAATATCAATGAAGTTCATAAAACGCGAAATTAACTTCCGATTCCATTCAGACTTGACACATCTGCGTATTTCTATCAACACAAGATCTGTTATAAAGATGGTAGAGATCGGATCATTCCTTCTGGTACATCCCACACAAAGGGTCAAAATTTTTAATAATCAAAACGATTATAAAATCCGAAATAATCGTCCGGTTCTCTTCATATTTCACACATATCATTATCTGCAAGATCTGCTATAAATGCATCGGTGCGCTCTTTTTGGCACCACCCCACAAAGGGCCAACTTTTGAATATCCCAAGATCTGCTATGAAGAGGATATCAGTCCACTCCTTCAGGTACCTGCCCCACAAATGGTCAAAATTTTAAATAACCATGAAGCCCATAAAAAGCCAAATTAACATCCGATTCCATTTATTCCTTGGCACATCTGCGCATTTCTATCAACACAGGATCTGTTATAAAGATGGTAGAGATCGGACCATTCCCTCTGGTACCTCCTCCACATAGTTCATGATTTTGAAAAACAAAACACTCAAAGAAAGCATCCAACTGCTGACACAAGATCTGTTGTAAAGATATAATATCTGCGAACCCCTTGTGGTACCTCGCCCACAACGAGTCACAATTTTCAAAACCTTTATCTGTCATAACTTGCGAAACAACTCAGCGATTCTTTATAATTTGGTATATCTCAATTTTTCTCTCAACCAGGAACCTGAGATGAATATTGAATTTGTGATTCTGCATAAAACTGAAATTAAGTGTTCGGTTTTCTTCTGATTTTGTCCAAACCAATATTTCTATCTGCATCAGATAAAGTATGAAAATGGAATAATTCGATCGACTTTATCTGGCTACATCCTCACGAACATTTTATCATTTTCTAAAAATTATCACATACCTCGCATAAAGTGAAGGAAATAAACAAATATAGTCCAAATCGGAAAAGTTATGTATATCATATTTATTTAGGTCCGATACGCAATGGATAATATTGGTCCATTTTTTCAGAACCTACTCTGGAGAGGGTCAGCAATGGCATCAAACAGCCCCAGCAACAGGAGACGCGCCAGTAGATAATTCAAAAACAAACATGCTAGAATTAAATCAAGCTCCGGCACCGGTTCAAACTGCTGAAATACCCCATGAACCGGGTGAAAAATTAAAAAAGAAAATCATAAGACAGACATCCATAGATAAGGCCAAAAAAGCAGAGGCCAGTGAAGCTGCTAAAACAGAGACCCAACCCACAACCACTGTTGATGTTTCTGTTCCAGTTCCTGCCGTAGATTCCGTAACAGACGGAAAATCTGAGACTGAAATTACCAGCCCTCAGACGGAAGATGTTACCAATGCCAGTGAAGAATGTTCCGGTTCGACCACAGATGTCTCGAATGAGAAGCCAACCTATACCGAAGTAGAAACCCTTGAAAAACCCATTGCCTATGTCACCGATGATGAGGAGAACGAAGCAGAGCCCGAGGAAGCCCAAAAGGTTGAAGAGGAAGAGAAACCCCTCAAATCGTGCATTAACAAAAAAGAATACAACATTGGCGATGATGTCCTGTATGGGCAGCGTTATCGTCGCAACACACAAATACGCTGGCGACGAGGACGAGTTAAGGAGAAAATCACCAGCATATCCTATTTGATTGATATCGATGGCATTGAGGTCTCGTCGCACATTAACTATTTGAAAAAGTACACCGGTCGCAAGGTCCAGTTCGGTGGCAAGGAATATTTGGAAATCGACTATGAACAATTGGCCGAGGACGAGGAACGGGTGGTTAGAAGACCTGCTACAGATTACCATTGGCTAGAGGACCTCTTAAACTCTATTACAGTTTAAAGACCTTTTAGGGTTCTTCTTTGGAGAATATGACCTTTACTTGATTTTCGTAATTAGAAGAAGATTTAATCGTTCGTGTGTCATTATAAAGTTGTTAGATACAAAACCTTGAAATAGCGCCTCATTTGCTCTATTACTCTTAAAAAAATATCTCTTCAACCCATAAGAAGCACCTTACAATGAAAAACCTAAATCATTCGAATTCCACACTATATTCTCAGGCTAATGCAAACCCGTGTCGTCTTATCAAATGTGATATTATTGGTAGTGGTAGTTTATTTCTTTGAATGGTGAAATAAATACCATGACTTGCCAGAATTTCCCAAACGAAAACATAAAATTATTAGATGTGTTTGTGGTTCATACACATAGGCCTACTGCGATGAGGGGGAAATTCAAAAATAAAAACTTATGAGCAAACAGTCCGACAGTCTGATTTTGATAAGATTTTTTGCTTTTAAATATTATATGGATTATAAAAATTTCAAAACTGCCGTTCCATTATCGTGTGCGGCAATATGAGTCAGGGTTAAAAAAACGTATTTTTTTTACAGGAAATTAAGTTTGTGGGGTAAAGGGTATCCCCACACAATTCTTTGAAAAATTTTGATTGATTAGATAAATTGAGAAAAATATATGTATATTTAACCCTATTTCCCATGTGCCATTTTTTCGTGATAAGGGTGGGGGGGTTGGTTTTTCAATTTTTTTTTTTTTTCAAAAAAATATTTTTCTCATAAAAAACACAATGTTTGATCTTCATTTTGCTTCATTTTTGCGTCCGAATTTCCGGGAGAAAATTCACGTGGGAAAGATCGAAGCATATTAAATTTTATTTATATAGTGATAGTTTTCTGAAATCGTATTAGATTTTAGAATGCAATCACCAATTAATTAAACATTCAATAAATTCAAAATCTTCCACAGTCACATCAAAACAATTTACATATTTTCGATACTTTGTCATAATCAATTAATAAAATAAATTCATTAGCACCGCTTAATACCCAAAACGAGCCCCCAAAATTTAAATTTATTTATTTTTTGTTTTTTGCTTTTTTTTTTTTTTTTTTTGAAATGTTGCAACACTATTTCCAATTTTCCATCATCATGTGAACAGAATAAAGTCACGCACCTCATGATAACTAACACAATGCGTTTTTATGAAAAAAAAAAACAACAACAGCATAACAGAAAAAACAATATTGAAATACCGGCACGTTTTCAAAATTCATTCATTCATAGTTGACTGTGAAAAATGACAGGCTTTGATGATAGTGCGACAATGGAATTTAATCGAAAATCTTTATCTTGAAATGTTTTTAAAAATTTTAATTTATCGTCAAACCGTTGCAAACTGGGAATGGGTTATTCCATAAAAGCGGTAAACGTTTGGAGAGGGTTTCGCGAAGGAAAAAAAAAAAATTAAAATACCGAATGTGTGGGGGAAACGTTATAGGAGACCTATTCAAAGATGTAGATCTGCCTTGACAATTTTCGTTGATACGAAATATGTAACAATTCCGATGAATAATGTCGCTTAAATCATCAAACTACCGAATATAGAAAGGTACCGTGATACGTGGCCTATACGAAGTCACATACGGAACTTCAAATATAAAATTTGAAACAATTCCGGTGAATAGTGTATCTAAAATCAAAAAAATACCGAATATAGGGACGTACCGAAATATGGGGGCTATAGAAATACATGAACCTGCATTTCTAACAGAGACTGTAGTACCTATTAGGAACTTCAAATACGATATATGAAACAATTCCGATGAATAATGTTGCTAAAATCATGAAAATATCGGATATAGCGTTATATGGAGGCTATACAAAGACGTAGACCTACATAGCCAATTTTCCGTAGCAGACTGTAGTACCCATTACGAACTATCATTACGAAACATTTGAAGCGATTCCAATCAACGGTGTCGTGTTAAAACACAAAGCGAAATGCTTCTCGCCTAAGAAGACTGGGTAATGGTCTACTCTTCATGGATTGCGTGTAAACTGTCTTTAATCCTCAAAGCCTATTAGATAAGAGATTTTCTACCCACAAAGTGGTGTGAAAGTCCTGCTGTTTATGGAAGACCAATTAAGAGGTTTTTTTTTTATCCATAAAAGACCTCGGCGGCGTTTTCTAGCCACATAGACCATTTAAAAGGTTTTCTATCTGCAGATTTTCTTCAACTACAGGAGATTTATAGCGACAGATGGCACGACAATTTGTAACAATTTTTATAGTACGTTTACGTTCTAAAGGATTTAGTAAATCCAACCGGTTTAAATTGTCAATTCCATTTCAAAAAAAAAAAAAAAAAAAAAAAAAAAAAAAAAAAAAAAAAAAAACAGTAAAGAAAGTTTTAAAGTCGGCCCCGCCCTACTTTATGATACCCCACACCACTTTGCGAATTTAGTAGAGCTCCGCATAACAATCCAAAGTTTTTATGGGAATATTCATTCATACACGCTATGATTATAATTATAATTTAAAGTTCAAATAACTAAATATGCCGTAGCATTTGTATCTTTTAAATTCGGACTTGTATTGCCCATTTGGTGCACAATTAATTTGAAATCGGATAATGATATATATGGGAGCTATATCCAAATCTGAATCGATCTCCATAAAATTTGGTAAAGATATTTCTGAGCTTTATTTGATATATTTCCCTGAATATAGTTGTTACGGAGTGCATATTAAGGCTGTGGGTAACAAATATAACAAATCGGATGAACATTATATATGGGAGCTATAGCTATATATGAACCGATCTTCACCAAATTTGACATACTAGCTTCTACTTTCAATTCGGTCGTAAGTGCCAAATTCCATCCCATTTGGGCAAATATTAGACGTTTGGTGCACAATAAAAGGTAAATCGGACGAAGTTATATATGGGAGCTATATCCAAATATGAACCGATCTCGATAAAATTTAGCAAATGTATTTCTGAGCTGTATTTGATATATTTCCCCAAGTTTTGTTGTTACAGAGTGCATATTACGGCTGCGGGGGGACAAAAATAACAAATCGGATGAACAATATATATGGGAGCTATAGCTATATTTAAACCGATTTCGATCAAATTTGCCATACTTATTTTCGGGCCTATTTTGGTTGTATGTGCAAAGTTCCATACTATTCGGGGAGATATTACACGTTCGGTGCACAATAAAAGCAAATCGGACGAAGATATATGTGGGAGCTATATCTAAATTTTTACCAATTATTTTCAATTTCAATGGGGTTCGTCCATGGGCCAAACAAATGTTGTTTAGAAAATTTCATCTCAATCGGATGATAAATGCGACCTGTATTTTGTTCATAAGAATACATGGACAGACGGACGGACGGAGGGACAGACGGGCAGATGGACTGACATGCATAAATCAACTCAGAAAGTGATTCTATGGAGATCCTCAAAAGGAACTATTGGTCTATCTTGCTTTCTTCTCCATGTTACAAACAAATGCACCTTGTGGTGTAGGGTATAAAAAAAATGTTAACTAGGACAAAGCTCAAACCTAAATATACCTTGAGCATTGGAAACTTATAAAAATATTTTCTAGACTTGTTGAACGGGTGGAACCATCTACTATCCTTTTAAAAACTTGGAAAGACATTTAGGCCAAAAAAAAGGCTCTTATCTTTAAAGAAGACCTATTCAAAAACATTTTTAGTCATAGAAGGTACTTGAAATGCTTTTCTGGCCATCGAAGACTCATGGAGGCCTTGAAGACTTGGGAATGATCTTTAACCCATAGGAAATCTATAAAAAGTCTTCTTACCATCGAGGAGCTCTAAAAAGATCTTCTATACATTAAAGACCCGAAACAAGAGGTCTTTTGGTTAGGTGTAGGAGAGGGTTTTTGGAAATTCGAACTTGAAGATTATGAAAAGTTCTAAAATGATACTAAACTTCTAAAATGGTACTATTTATGGATATATGTACCAAAGGGTTTTTCGAAATTCGAACTTTAAGGTAATGAAAAGTTCTAAAATTGTACTAAACTCCTAAAATGATACCATTGGTACTATGTCAACGGTAAGAGTAAGTTTGGAACGTAAGTTTTTTATATGAAGGTGGATTTTTAAATGTGCGAGCTGCACAAACAGGTACTAAATTTGTGAATAATTTGGTCTAGGGTGAAGGTATGACGCTGGAATTTTTAAATTTGTGATAATGAGGTGGTAAAAGTACTAAATGATACTATATTTGGTACAATTTGGTATTGGTTGAACAAATAGTGCTTTAAATCTGAAGTTTGGTATTGGCTTCAAAGTCCATGTATAGCCTGGACATATGGAGGTTGTTTCGGAAATTTGTACCATAATTGTATGAAAAGTACTAAATGTTACTAAATTTGGTATCGGTTGAAGGGATCGAGACAAAATTCTGAAATTTTATGTTTAGATTACTAATGGTATATGTGGCAGTGGTTGGGAAATGCGTCTTATATTTGTACGAAAAGTACTAAATTGTACTAAATATGGTATTGAGTGAAGCGATAAGGCTGGAATCCTCAAATTTGATAAGAAGGTCTCTGTTGGTATCTGGAATGGAGATATGAAGGTGGTTTTTAAAACGAAATAGTACAAAATTTGTTACTGGGTTAAGAGATAGAACTGAAATCCTGAATTTTGATGTAGATGACACTAAGTTTTCTGTGCTTAAAATATGGAGGTGGTTTTGGAAATGCGCACTATAATTTTTCGAAAAGTACTAAGAGGTACTAAATTGGTCATTGTGTGAGGGCATATAGCTGGAATCTCGAATTTTAAATCTGAGGTTTCTGTTGGAATTTGAGATTGAGATATGGAGGAGGATTTGGAAATGTAAACTATAGTGATACGAAGAATACTAAATAGTACAAAATTGGGTATTAGGATATGGATGTCACTGTTGGTGTCTGTGGTTGAGAGAAGAAGCTGGTTTTAGATATGCGTGCTATAATTGGAATAAATGGTACGATATTTTATAATGGGGGGAGGGGGATGGGAAACCCTGAAATTTGATACTGAGGTCACCGTAGGTATCTGAGATGGATATATGGAGGTTGTTTTGAAAATGCGTTCTTTAACTAAACGAAAAGAACTAAATTCTACTAAATTTGGCCTTTGTTGAAGGGATTGAGATAAAATTCTGAAATTTTATATTCAGATTACTGATGTCACTGTTGGTGTCCGGTATATCTTTGATATTGATATTTTTGTAATGTGTACTAAAATTCTTCGAAGAGTACTAAACAGTACTAAATTTAATATTGGGTGAAGAAATAGAGCTGGAATCCCAAAAATCTGGTGGTGGTTTTGCAAATGCATACAATAATTGTTCGAAAAATACTAAACGGTACTAATTTTGGATTACTCTTTGTGTCTAGGATGGAGAGATGTAAATTGTTTTGGATTTGCGCACTAAATGTTACTAAATTTGGTATCGGGTCACTGCTGGTTTCTACGGCTTTCATGTGGTGATCTTGAAATGATATTCGATGTTGGTTTATTGTGCAATGGTTTTATTAATTAAAGATTTTGGCCATTTTTCGGTTTAAATGATAAACTTTTCCCTATTTTTCTTTCCGAAAAAAAGAAAAAAATAAATAATATATAAAAACTTGAAAGTCGGAAAATTTAGTACCATGTACGAATTTTTGTTTGAAAATGTTTGTCAATCTAAACAAAGTGTGTATTTGTGTTTCAAAAGGACCTACGACGAACTGTTGTCTTTCGAAAGTTCGTTTGTGTACCTCGGAAGGACCTTTTGTTAATTGAAGATTTTTGGAGGCTCTTTTATGCATCGAAAGCTGCTAAAAGATCCAACGGGTACAAGAAATTTTCGATTAACAGACGACCTGGAAAAGGTGTTCTGGGTATAGGAGGCTTCTTCGTCGTGTTTCCATATAGAACACCTCTTAAATATCTTCTCTGCTTTGAAGATCTCCAAAAAGTCTTATATATATAGAAAAACGCTAAAATATCTTTTGTGTGTTGAATATAAGTATGCTACCAATTACCACTGAACCGTAAATTTACAAATCTACACATGCCGAAAAAAAAATTTAAATGAAAAAAGAAAATACCAAAAAAAAAAAAAACGATAACAAAATTATGATTAAATCATAAACAAATTACCAAGTCCAATTCACGTGAGCGGGCCAGACCCATAGATCACACGCTTATGCCATGGAACGATCACACGATTCATAAAGTATAAATGATTGTGGACTTTTTGCTAAAGAGAGAGGGAGAGAGGGGTTGCGGGGTACGTAATCTATACGCAAGTAAAGCACACACAATGTTCCCCACAATAGGGGAAAGCACCCAAGTTCTTCGGGTTGAAAAAAACAACAACAATAACCACACAACAGTGGGAGATAGCGATCGAGTAAATAGTAAAGAAATGGGGAAAAAATAATAATGGCAACAACAATAATCACATGAGATTTTAGATTAGCATTGAACCTCATGACGAAAAAACAACGCAGAGAGACGTTATCACGCGTTTCCATTTTTCTTGGACAGGGCATTAGTGGTATTTTTTGTTTTTTTTTTTTTTTTTTTGTGGAAATTAAAAGCAAAAAATTAAGAGAAAATGATAACATCCATTCATCCTCTTCAATGGCGCCCAACGTTGACAGTTCGTCATCCTCAACTATCAGCATAAACGTCATCATTCACAGCATCACTGCTATCATCTTAGTTTGCGAATGAAAACATATGGATTTGGAACACGTCACTTGATGCGTAAATAAATAAATACAGATCTGATTAAAACACAAGCCAAACGAGTGTTAATTATCAAATTGTGCTGAGTCATTGTCCTCATTCTTTGCTGCTGAGGGAAAATAAAAACCAGATATATAAAGATAATCATCATTTTTTTTATAAGTGATTCACTTCTTTGCCGACTGGGATTTTTTCTACTGTAATGCTAAGCTAGAAGCAAATGTTTGGTTATGAAAATTTCACAATTCTGGGGAAAAGTAGGGAAAGCTAAAATAATTAATTATTAAGGCCAGTCCTCATATTCATAGACCAATTTATAGGGTATTAGATTTTTTAGTACTTAAATGGCATAATTTGTTCAGTTTGGCCAGACATCGTTCTAAATCTTCGGACCTGCAAGGATTTCTATACTATTCAATTTTTTCCTTTTTCGGAAATTATAATATAACAAGTAAAAAACATTAAGTTCGGCCGGGCCATACTTTAAATACCCTCCACCTTAGGGTAAAGAAAACATTAGAAGAAATGAGGCAAAGACCATTAAAATTCCGAATATCGGGAGGTGCCATTATATGGGGGCTATACCAAATCGTGGAGCTACACATGCAATGTTTCACTAAAGGAGCTAGACCTAGACCTAGAAATAACAAATTTTCAGAAAAATCCGTGAAAAAATGTGGCAAAAATCATCAAATTAGCGAGTATCGGGAGGTACCATTATACGGGGCCATACCAAAACGTGGACCTATAATTTCAATGACTCGCCGCACGAACTGGGACCAATTATGATCTACAACTACCAATTTTCAGAGAAATTCGTGAAAAAATGTGGCAAAAACCATCAAAATACCGAATATCGGGAGGTACCGTTATATGGGGGCTACACCAAATCGTGGACCCATACATGCAATGTTTCGCCACCGGAGCTGGAACCCATTATGACCACAAAATACAAATTTTTAGACAAATCAGTGAAAAAAAAATGTGGCAAAAATTATCAAAATACCGAATATCGGGAGGTACCTTTATATGGGGCCTATACCAAAACGTGGACCTGTTAAGACCTACAAATACCAATTTTCAAACAAATCAGTAAAAAAATGTGGCATAAATCATCAAAATACCGAATATCGGGAGGTACCGTTATATGGAGACTATACCAGAACGTGGACCGATATATCTCATTTTCAATACCAACCATCGTAGACACAATACAAATTGCTCTGCTAAATTTTGGCGCTCTACGTCAAATAATGTTTGCTGTATCGTGATTTCAACAGACAGACGGAACTTCGTTAAATCGACTTAGAATTTTATGCTGATTATGAATATATATACTTTATGGGGTCTACGACGAATATTTAAGAATGTTATAAACGGAATGACAAAGTTAATATGCCACCCTTTCCAAGGTGGAGGGTATAAAAATGTTTACCTTCAAAATCTTTCATTTTGGTGTTTATCGAGATGGATATTGGTAAAACCTGTTCACAATGGACCAACATCCAAGTTTTCTGTCCAAAATTATTTCAACGTCTACAAATGTAAATGCTAGAAAGCAAGCAAGTAACCTCAATATCAAATAGCAACAATGACAATACCTAATTACAATCTACATCTATCCATCCTAGACAACAACAGTGATCCATAATTAGTACCAGTAGGTACTTTTCGTACAATTATAATACACATTTGCAAAACCACCTCCAGATACCAACGTAGGCCTTAATATTAAATTTCAGGATTCTAGCTCCATTCACCGAATTTAGCAACATTTGTACCGAGTTTAGTAACATTTAGTGTTTTTCGAACTATTATATACCAAGTTTAGCGACACATATTACCTTTCGAATAATTGTAGCACGCATTTCCAAACCAACTTCATATCTCGATTCCAGCTATCAACAGGAACTACAATATCGAATTTGAGGATTCCAGCTCTATCCCTTCACACAATATTACTACAAATCTGGGAAGCATTTCACAGATACCATTGAATACCAGATACCATCAAATTTCAGAATATTATCTATATCCCTTCACCCAATACAAAATTAAGAACTTTTACCACAATTATGGCACACTTTTCCAAAACCACCTCCACATCTCAATTTCAGATACTTACAGGGACCTCAATACCAAACTTAAGGGTTCCAGCCCTATCCCTTCACCCAATACCAAATTTAGTTTTTTTCTAACAATTATAGCATCAGATCTCAATACCAGATACCAATAGGGGCCTCGGTATCAAATTTCACGATTTCATCTCTATTTTTTTCACCCAATACCAAATTTAGTACTTTTCATACAAATATAGGACACATTTCCAAACCACCCCCAAATCTCAAAAATACAGAAGACATCAGTAATCTAAATATAAAATTTCAGAAAATTATCTTCATTCTTTCACCCAATACCAAATCTGGTACCATTCAGTACTTTCGTACAGTAATAGTAAACACTTCCGAAACCTCCTCCACATGTTCAGGCAACACATGAACCCTAATACAAACATTCAGATTTCAAGCACTTAACGTTCAACCAATACCAAATTGTACTAAATACAGTACTATTTAGTATATTTCGTGCACTTGTAGTACACATGTTTAAAACCACCTCTTTATCACAAACCTACCTCCAACAGGGACCCCAGGTACAAAATTTCGAAATTCCAGCTTCTTCTGTTCAACCTAATCTGAAACTGTTCTTAATTTAGTACCATTTAGTGCAGTTCGCACCCTTAGTACACATTTCTAAAACTAGCTCCTTACATCGATCTCAGTTCCAAGGATCGAATCTCAACCAATTTTCAACTTTTTAGCTTTATCAGTTCAAATAATACAAAAAAAAAACAAGTAGGAAAGCTGTAAGTTCGGCCGGGCCGAACGTTTAATAACCTCCACCATTTGGAACGAATTTGGTAATTTTCAAAAAAATAAAATCCGTTAAAAACTCTAACAAAATTTTAAAAATACCGAATGAAGCCATTATATTGGGGTCTATAGGACGACATGGACCTGCATAGGCAACTTTTGTCATAAGCCAATACAATATTCAAATGCGAAACATAAAAAAAATCGGTTATAATGTCTATATAATCAAAATACCGCATATCGGGAGGTACCGTTATATGGGAGCTATACGAAGATGTGGACCTGCACAGACAACTTTATATCATAGGCTGCAATATCTACTACGAACCTCAAATACTAAATTTGAAACAATTTCGGTGAATAATGTCGCTAAAATCATCAAAAACCGAATATCGGGAGGTGCCGATATATGGGGGCTATACGAAGGCTGAAGTATCCATTACGAACTTCAAATACCGAATTTGAAACATTTCCGGTGAATAATGTCGCTTAAAATAATCAAAATGCCGAATATCGGGAGGTGCCATTATATGGGAGCTATACTAAGACGTGGACCTGCACAGACAATTTTCCGTCATAGGCTCTACTATCCATTACGAACTTCAAATACCGAATTTGAAACATTTCCGGTGAATAATGTCGATAAAATCACCAAAATACCGAAAAAAGGGAGGTATATGGGGGCTATACCAAGACGTGGCCCTACATGACCCATTTTCAATACCAAAAGTCCTGTAGACATAATATACGTTTTAGCAAAATTTTATAAGCCTACTTCATTCCGTTCGGAAGCTAGAGTGATTTCCACAGACGGTCAGACGGGCGGATAAATCGACATAGAATTTTATGCTAATAAAGAATATATATACACTGTGTGTCTTAAAATGTATATTTCGAGGAGTTACAAACGGAGTGACTAACTTAATATACCCTCCATACTATGTATGGTGGAGGCTATATCAAAAAGCTCTTAGAATAACTCCTAGTTAATAATTTCCTCAATAAAATACCACAAAAAGGAGATTTCATCTATAGAAGAATATCAAAAATACCTTTTATACCCTCCACCATAGCATGGAGGGTATATTAAGTTTGTCATTCCGTTTGTAACACCTCGAAATATACATTTTAGACCCCACAAAGTATATATATTCTTGATCAGCATAAAATTCTATGTCGATTTATCAATGTCCGCCCGTCTGTCCGTCTGTGGAAATCACTCTTGCTTTCGAACGAAATGAAGTAAGTTGATAAAAATTTACTCAAATGTGTATTATGTCTGCAGGACTTTTGGTATTGAAAATGGGCTATGTAGGTCCACGTCTTCGTATAGCCCCCATATAACTGTGCCCCTCGATATTCGGTTTTTTGATGATTTTAGCGACATTATTTACCGGAATGGTTTCAAATTTGGTATTTGAAGTTCGTAATGAGTACTACAGCCTCAGACAGAAAATGAGGTCTTCGTATAGCCCCCATATAACTGTACCCCCCGTGTAAATTATTTCAAATTTTGTATTTGAAGTTCGTAGTGGATACTACAGCCCATGCCAGAAAATTGTCTGTGCAGGTCCACGTAATGTACCTCCCTATATTCGGTATTTTATTTATTTTAGCTACATTAAAAAAAACAGATTTTTTTCAAGTTAAGCATTTGAATATTATAATAGCTTATGACAAAAGTTGCCTATGCAGGTCCACGTCGTCGTATATTTTGCAAAAAAATAAATTCCATTAACAATTCTGTTAAAATCTTAAAAATACCGAATGTAGCCATATATTAGGGTATGGCTACATTCGGTATTTTTAAGATTTTAACAGAATTGTTAATGGAATTTATTTTTTTGCAAATTGCCAAATTTGTACCAAATGGTGGATGGTATTCAAAGTTCAGCACGGCCGAACTTACAACTTTTTTACTTGTTCTCTAGATACAATGTCCCCTATCACAAGATCTTTAGAATGGTCTTCTTTGATGACATTTTCATTTCAAATTGCATCAGCATTCCACACTTTTCGATTTAGCATAGCAAATGTTTCTATTAATTATTTTACTATTCTTTTTTTATAATTTTAGACTAATGCCGTTGTACGTAGTGGCATTGCTGTTGCTGTTGTTGTAAGAAGAGTAGGTAATAAATATATAATATGATATTATGACATACACGCGCGTGTTTATTTATTTGCTTTTTGTTTGTTTTTTTTTTTTGCGTCCCATTTCTTTTCCTGTCTGGCCATGGTTGTAATAGACAACTGAACGAAGCAGAACAACACCTACAGCAGACGTTAGACATTGACAAAACGCAATAATATGTAATTCAAGTGCAGCGTGTGTCTCACATAATTCTACTATATACATACGTAACTTAGAACATGAGTTTGTTGAATAAACAAAAGATAGGCGGCTGTGATGGGACGATGTTAGGGAACGACTTAAAAGTGCGCTACAAAGTAGCTTGTATGCATGAAAAGAACACTTTTTTAGAGGTTGTTTTTAAACAGAAGGCCTTCAGAATAACTCATAAAGACGAAGGTTCTGCTAGAACGATTATATCGAATCAGAATAATAAAAAAGGGTCTTCTAAAGACAAAAAGCCCTTTAGAAGATTCTTCTTTTGATAAAAAGCTTTCCAAAAGTCTACAGTATAAGAAAATCCATCTAAATTTTCTTTTACGAGCAGAACACAATTCTGAAGGTCGTCTGTTCATGGGAGATTATTTAAATTAGCTTCTATCTATATATACTTTTAAACTTCTATAAACAGAAAAGGAGAAAGTAGTCTTCTTCCTTCCTTATGGTCTCTTGAAAGAATTCTTTAAAATCCACTTGTTTTTGGTCCTTTGAAAACATTTTTTATTTTTTATTTTATTTATTTATTTTTTTTTTTTTTTGTTAATTTGACAAAAAATGTTATTACCCTACTTTGGTTAATCTTTTGGAAAAATCTGGGTAAAACACGTCATTTCACCTGTGAAAAAGCTCCATTGAAAAAAAATAACACTCCTTTCTGGTTCTTTAAAAAAAGTCGTAAAAAGTTCATTAAAAACCCTCTGTTTTTTTTTTTTTTTTTTTTTTTTGAAAAAAATAAAAATTCACGTTCGTTGTTTCTTTAAAATCCTCATTTTTTGTCAATGGAAATGTTCTATGAAAATATAAAATTTTTGGTCCTATAAAAGCATTCTTGAGAAATGCAGGTAAACATTCTTGAAAAATGTAATTTTTTATAAAAAAAATCACGTTTTATTCCTTAAAAATATTTTTTTTAATATACGTGTTTTAAAAAAAAATCTTTAAAAATCCAAACTTTATGGTCATTTACAGTTTCTGATACTTTAAAAAAAAATCCAAAAAAAAAAAATTCCCATTTTTAGAACCCAGAAGAAAACTACGATCATTTTGGGTTTTTTGAAAAAAAAATCCACATTTGTTGGTCCTTTAAAAACATTTTTGAAAAATGCAAATTTCTACAAAAAGGCAACTTTATTTTCTTTAAAAAAATTTTTTTTAGAAAATTTTTCCATATAAAAACGTATTTAAAAACACAATTTTTTTGTTATTTTTTTAAACTGTTTTTGGAAAAAGATATCAAATTCCACGTTTGTTGGATAATTGAATAATTGAAAATGCAACTTTGTTGGTCTTCGAAAATATTCCACCAAAATGTTACTCTTTCCGACGCTTTGATTTTTTTTTTTTTAAGTTCACTTTTTTGGTTCTATGAAAAAATTCTTAGAAAATCTACTTACAAGATTTGTTGGCCCTTTAAAAATATATTCTGTCTAAATCTCCCTTTTTGCCTATATGAAAAAAATCGGCAAACTACTAGTACTCTCAAAAATGATGATAAAAAATTCATATTTGTGGAAATTTTAAAAAATTATATAAAATCCACATTATTTTACCCTTTAAAAAAAAAAACAAAAACATTCTAAAAATCCAGCAAGGACTAACAGAGCTAGTCCTTGGAAAATATCCTTGGAAAAAATCGTTGAATAAAATTTAATAAAAATTTCATGTTTAAAAGACCTATTAGTTTTTGAAACAAAAAAATTTGGACTTTGAAAAAAAAACCGTAAAAGTCCTTTGAATAAAAGTCATGTTTCTTGGATTCTGAGGAAGTTGTGTTTAAAGGATAAAAAAGGACAATTGTTAACGAATGTTTTAAAAGTCCAACAAATTTTTGGTTTTCAAACATGTTTCTCAATAACCAAAGATTGTGGACTTTTATTTTTTTTTTTTTCTTTCGGAGAACCAAAAGGCGTGAATTTTTAAGCCAAGAGATGCTTATTTGTACACGGAAGTCCTTCTATTGGAAAATTCCAAAAAAAAAAAAAACAATATTGTTGGTCCTTTGAGAATGTTCCTAAAAATACCAATTCTATTGCTGCTTTTAGAATATTCTATAAAACATCACGTTTTCTTGGTTCTTTGAAAACAAAAAAATATTTAAAACTCCACGATTTTGGTTCTTTCACAAAATTCTTGAAAAATCCATGTCGATTGGTTCTTTGACAAAATTTATCAAAAATCTGTGTCTATTGGTTCTTTGAAAAATATCCTTAAGAAACTCCACGTTTTTATCCTAGATGGTACTTTGAAAAAAATTAGAAATCCACATTTCTAGAAAAAATAATAATTTTAAAACATTTTTTTAAAATGTCCTTTGGTCCCTTGAAATAATTATATGTTTTAAGACTAATTTGTCCTTGAAAAACATTTTTTTAGAAATCCACGTTTATTCCAAATGGTTCTTGAATATATTTTTAAAAACCCAATCTTTAAGACTAGGTGGTCGTAGAAATCATGTCATTCTGAAAGAAACTTCTACAAATGACTAGGTTGGTCCTTGAAAAAATTATTCTGAAAAAAATCTACTATTGATGACTAGCAAAAAAATTTTCTAAAAATCTACTACTGATGACTAGGTTGGTGCTTCGAAAAATATTCTGAAAAAATAATTTTTAATTCTTTTTAAATTTTGTTGAATGAAAGCAAGAAATGTCAGAAATAGGCATCAAATTTTAGAATAAGTTTAGATTTGTTCAATTGGCCAATGAAACCGTCACAAACCGTGCTCGAATGTTGCTCTGCGGTATTTTGGTCGATTTCCGGAGAACGCTTGCTTGAGGTGATCGACACTTTGGTTTTTTTAGTGCCAACTTTGCTGTCCAAAATACTCCAGACACAATAGTCCAACGGATTGATATCCGGAGATTTTGGTGGCCATTATGCGCTGGAAATGAGAGGAATTTCATTTTGTAACCATTCTTGGTTGGCGCGTGCTAAGTGCGATGGTGCTGAGTTCTGTTGGAATGTGCAAGGACTGCAGCCAAAATGATTGCGTGCCCAAGGCTGTAATACACCCTCCAGAATATTTTCGCTATTATATTCGGCATTTATTCTGATGCCACTGTCGATTAATACGAGCGGTGAGCGACCATCAGCTGTTATGGCGGCCCACACCATCACCATAGCCGGCGCTTAAGTTTTGGTGGCCAACCGAAGGTACACATTTTCAGCTGACCTCTTTGGTAAGTACACACGATCATCTTCTTTGTTTACAAACTGCTGGACAACGAATGTTTTCTCATCGGAGAATACAAAATTCGGCAGTTCACCACTATCGGCCAAGCAAAGCAACTCTTTAGCGCTTTTGAGTCTATTTTCTTTTGGGTGCGCTGTAAGTTCTTGCACTTTTTGGAATTTCAATGGCTTTACCCCGAGCTTATATTTCAATATTTGCGATATGTTCAGCTCACGAGCCATTTTTCGGCCACTGCAACGATCAAGTCGCTTCTTTACTTTTCGAACCATTTCTGCTGATGTTGCTGTTTTCATCCGCCCACTTCCTTGACGTCGGGCTACACAACCAGTATCACTGTAACGAGCGATGGTACGAGACACAAAAGATTTATTCACATTAAAATGTTGGAACGTGCTTTTCCAGCCAAATATATAGAAATCTCACTATCACGCTTGAATTCCATCACGAATAACTTTTTTTTCTGGAAAATTCTCATCAAAATGCTTTTGTACGCTATTAAACAATATAATGTGGTGTCACTGGAATAAATTTAACAGCTGTCGGACGAGTGCCTTAGAAATGACAGCAGTCTGAAGTTGGTTGCAGTTTTTTCATCTCATCCTGTACTTGTAAGGCCCTAACGGTCCTTGAATATTGTTTAAAATCCATTATTTTGCTCTTAATAGTCCTTAGAAAAATATTCTAGAAAATCGACTTTTATAGATTCAAAAATGCTTTTTAAACTCACTTTAACAGCCCTCGGAAAAATATTCTTAACAAATCCCCGTTTATAGCTTAGATGGTCCTTGAGCAAATATTCTGAATAAAATCTATTTAAGATGACTCAGTTGGTTCTTGAAAAAATATGTTTAGCCATTTTCATCATCATATCCAAGAAGGTCCATAAATTAATATTTTTAAAAATCCATTTTTATGGCCTTAGTGATCCTTGAAATGTTTTTTTTTTTTTTTTTTTTTTTTTTTTTTTTTTTTTAAATCCACGTTTAGTGTAGTTGATATTTGAACAAATATTTAAAAAAAGAATGTTGCTCCAATGAGGTAATTTGAAAAGATCAAAATCTATCTCCGGACCTTTCACACAGATGTCCCTAGAGAGAAGACTCGTATGGGCCAAAGTCCCCTAAAAGACATGTTTTGAGCAAGAGACCTTTTAAAAGCATTCTCCATAGAAAAATAGCTTTTCCATTTTCCCAACCTACTCCCCACCATTGTAGGGTATCCATCCCCACTTTATGTCCCATCATTGCAGTCTGGGTGGTACTCACTCCTCAGCGTTTTTTATGCAACAAACTGCGCACAATGTATCAATTTCGCTATTGTTATTGTTGCAAGCATTGTTTACTCTGGACAAATAGGCGATAAGAAGAGAGGCAAAAAACGTTCTTAAAAAGCGTAGTATTTTATTCTGGTAAATATATTTCATATCTACTCTTCCCGACTTTGTGTCCACAATGAAAATGCCGCCAATATTGAACTTGAAACAAAAAAAAAAGAAGCCGAAGCAGCAACAACAATAAGACACATTAAATGTATTTGTAGCCGGTAAAAACAATACCCGCCAATTTCACAATTCACGGGAATGGTGATTTGTTCTGAAGGGTGTATACGGGGGGAGGACGGTGGAGAAGATGCAGACTGTCGGTCACGTGCATGTGACGAATGCAAATAGTGACTCTGAATGCAGGCGGGCCGCAATGCCAGCCTGTGCAGTGATAACGAGTTTAACGTGTGCATTATTTTTTTTTTTTTTTATTTAATTATTATTAATTTTTTTTTTTGTCTTTCCACTGGAAAACAATTAATGCCAACAATCAAGTGCCCGCCGTCGACGAACAATTCTGAGTTCATGTGAAATTATTATTGTTATTTACAGGCATTTAATAAAAGTATTAACAATTTTTTATTAGCGACGCATCTACTTGAGAGTAGACGCAAAAAAGATTTATGGAATTAATTATATATTGCACATTTTTTTTTTTTTTTTTTTTTTTCTGAAAGCTTCTACTTTTTTATGGATCGAGACTTTGAGTTGCGTGATAGACAGACATGTGCGTATTTAGAAAATATAATTATATAGAGACTTGGAAATATTCGTTTGCTGCACCGCTGAGGAGGTTTTGTTATATGTCAGGAGTCGCAAAAACAGTTTTATAGTTTTCTGTTATGGAGGATCTAGTGTTCTGCTTAAAAACATCTTCTGAAGACTTACTGTGCATAAATGAAATGTTAACGATGTTTTCTATGTAAAGGATTTTTGGACTTTATAATGACCTAATTAAGAGTGTAGAACTGAACGGGATCCTGTTCAACAGAAAACTTTTTAGAGGGGTTCTATACATTGGAGATTCCCCCAAGGGGATATTCTGAGAAATTTTCTTTAGAAAATAAACGGCAAACATTTCTTTAAAAAATCCATGTTTATTGACCACTAAAGATCAGCAAAAATTTCTTTTTAAAAACTCCACGTTTAAAACCTCTAATAACCAGTTTTATAGAAGTCTAAGAATCTGGGGAAATTTCTTAAAAAAATCCACGTTTATAAGAATTATAAGAATCTGGGGAAATTTCTTAAAAAATCCACGTTTATAGACGTCTAAGAAACTAGGAAAATTTCTTAAAAAATCCACGTTTATAGACGTCTAAGAATCTGGGAAATTTTCTTTAAAAAAATCCACGTTCATAGACGTCTCAGAATCTGGGGAAATTTCTTAAAAAAAATCCACGTTTATAGACGTCTAAGAATCTGGGAAAAATTCTTAAAAACATCCACGTTTATAGACGTCTAAGAATCTGGGTAAATTTCTTAAAAAATCCACGTTTATAGACGTCTAAGAATTTGGGAAAATTTCTTAAAAAAATCCACGTTTATAGACGTCTAAGAATCTGGGGAAATTTCTTTAAAAAATCCACGTTTATAGACGTCTAAGAATCTGGGGAAATTTCTTAAAAAAATCCACGTCTAAGAATCTGGGGAAATTTCTTAAAAAAATCCACGTCTAAGAATCTGGGGAAATTTCTTTAAAAAATCCACGTTTATAGACGTCTAAGAATCTGGGGAAATTTCTTAAAAAAATCCACGTTTATAGACGTCTAAGAATCTGGGGAAATTTCTTAAAAAAATCCACGTCTAAGAATCTGGGGAAATTTCTTAAAAAAATCCACGTCTAAGAATCTGGGGAAATTTCTTTAAAAAATCCACGTTTATAGACGTCTAAGAATCTGGGGAAATTTCTTAAAAAAATCCACGTCTAAGAATCTGGGGAAATTTCTTAAAAAAATCCACGTCTAAGAATCTGGGGAAATTTCTTAAAAAAATCCACGTCTAAGAATCTGGGGAAATTTCTTAAAAAAATCCACGTCTAAGAATCAGGGGAAATTTCTTAAAAAAATCCACGTCTAAGAATCTGGGGAAATTTCTTAAAAAAAATCCACGTCTCAGAATCTGGGGAAATTTCTTAAAAAAATCCACGTCTAAGAATCTGGGGAAATTTCTTAAAAAAATCCACGTCTAAGAATCTGGGGAAATTTCTTAAAAAAATCCACGTCTAAGAATCTGGGGAAATTTCTTAAAAATCCACGTCTAAGAATCTGGGGAAATTTCTTAAAAAATCCACGTCTAAGAATCTGGGGAAATTTCTTAAAAAAATCCACGTCTAAGAATCTGGGGAAATTTCTTAAAAAAATCCACGTCTAAGAATCTGGGGAAATTTCTTAAAAAAATCCACGTCTAAGAATCTGTGAAAATTTCTTTAAAAAATCCACGTTTATAGAATTATAAGAATCTGGGAAAATTTCTTTAAAAAATCCACGTTTATAAGAATTATAAGAATCTGGGAAAATTTCTTTAAAAAAACCACGTTTATAAGAATTTAAGAATCTGGGAAAATTTCTTTAAAAAATCCACGTTTATAGACGTCTAAGAATCTGGGAAAATTTCTTAAAAAAATCCACGTTTATAGACGTCTAAGAATCTGGCAAAAATTTCTTAAAAAATCCACGTTTATAGACGTCTATGAATCTGGGATAATTTCTTAAAAAAATCCACGTTTATAGACGTCTAAGAATCTGGGAAAATTTCTTTGAAAAACGTTCATAAGAATTATATGAATCTGGGAAAAATTCTTTAAAAAATCCACGTTTATAGACGTCTAAGAATCTGGGAAAATTTCTTAAAAAAATCCACGTTTATAAGAATTATAAGAATCTGGGAAATTTTCTTAAAAAAAAATCCACGTTTATAAGAATTATAAGAATCTGGGAAAATTTCTTTAAAAAATCCACGTTTATAAGAATTATAAGAATCTGGGAAAATTTTCTTAAAAAAATCCACGTTTATAAGAATTATAAGAATCTGGGAAAATTTCTTAAAAAAATCCACGTTTATAGACGTCTAAGAATCTGGGGAAAGTTCTTAAAAAAATCTACGTTTATAGACGTCTAAGAGTCTGGGAAAATTTCTTTAAAAAATCCACATTTATAAGAATTATAAGAATCTGGGAAAATTTCTTTAAAAAATCCACATTTATAAGAATTATAAGAATCTGGGAAAATTTCTTAAAAAAATCCACATTTATAAGAATTATAAGAATCTGGGAAAATTTCTTTAAAAAATCCACATTTATAAGAATTATAAGAATCTGGGAAAATTTCTTAAAAAAATCCACATTTATAAGAATTATAAGAATCTGGGAAAATTTCTTAAAAAAAACCCACGTTTATAGGCGTCTAAGAATCTGGGAAAATTTCTTAAAAAAATCCACGTTTATAGACGTCTAAGAATCTGGGAAAATTTCTTAAAAAAATCCACGTTTATAAGAATTATAAGAATCTGGGAAAATTTCTTTAGAAAAACCACGTTTATAGACGTTTAAAAATTTGAGAAAAATTTCTTTAAAAAATCCACGTTTATAGAGGTCTAAGGATCGGGGAAAATTTCTTTAAAAAATCCACGTTTATAGACGTCTAAGAATCTTGGAAAATTTTTTTAAAAAAATCCACGTTTATAGACGTCTAATCTGGGAAAATTACTTAAAAAAATCCACGTTTATAGACGTCTAAGAATCTGGAAAAATTACTTTAAAAAATCCACGTTTATAGACGTCTAAGAATCTTGGAAAATTTTTTTAAAAAAATCCACGTTTATAGACGTCTAATCTGGGAAAATTACTTAAAAAAATCCACGTTTATAGACGTCTAAGAATCTGGGAAAATTTCTTTAAAAAATCCACGTTTATAGACGTCTAAGAATCTGGGAAAATTTCTTTAAAAAATCCACGTTTATAAGAATTATAAGAATCTGGGAAAATTTCTTTAAAAAATCCACGTTTATAAGAATTATAAGAATCTGGGAAAATTTCTTTAAAAAATCCACGTTTATAAGAATTATAAGAATCTGGGAAAATTTCTTTAAAAAATCCACGTTTGTAAACTTCTAATCAAAATTTTGATGTGGGAAATGTACCAGAAGCAATGGGCCGATATATCCAATCCTCAGTAAGTAATCAATCGTGTTTAAAAGTAATCAGATGTTCATTTCGCTTTTTATGAGCTTTGTGGTGCCACTCCTTCTGGTGGAGGCCCCCTTGTGGGGAAGGTACCAGAAGGAGTGGACCAATATCTACCATCTTTCCAACATATCTGGTGTTAATAAGAATACTGGGATATGTGAAATTTGTTGGCACACTATCGGATTGTCCTTCCTTGTTCTATAATGTAAATTATTTTCTGTGACAATTTTGACCAAAAAGAGTGGACCAACGTTGGCCATCTCCGAATTTGATCTAAGTTTGACAATAATATTACGGTGTATCAAGTTTTGATCATATCGGATACTCATTTCGAGAGTTATCGTGTCCACCAACCAGCCAGACAGACGGACGGACAACTCTAGATCGACTCCAAATGTCCTGAAACAGATTTGTACCAAAAATACCAAAAAGGGTCTAAATCCGTTATTTCAATGAGACACTTTTTTACCGTATCAAATGATATATACCCATGATACAAGCCATATGGCTGAGAGTGTAAAAATATCTCTTATTTATTGGAGACAATCTGAAGGAGGTATTGTATTATTTCATTCAAAGGCGGCCTTCTGAAGATCTTCCCTAAATGTAACAAATTTTCTCTTAAGGTCTTCTCACGATTAAATTCCTTATTAAAGTGTACTCTGGATAGAATCCCTTGTAAAGGCATTCTGTCGATAAAACTCCTTCTAAAAAGGCTCCTAATTTACAAAAACCCCTTTCTAAGGTACTGCATTGATCGACTTCCTCCTGGAGCTATTCCTCTATATGAGGCCGCCTTCAAGTGATGGAACCTATTTTGAAAAATTTTTCTTAACACAAACCTTTATCTGGGCCTTCTATTCATAAAGACCCTTCGAAGTTTCTTCGGGTAAACAATTTATCAAGTATACTCTATTAAATGAAGGCCTTCTGGGGACCTTCTATTAATAGAAGCCATTCTAAAGATATTCTATTGATAAAAAAACCCTTTTAACCTTTATTATTTTGGTAAAATTTCTTTAAGAGGTATTATATTGAAGCAGGTCCTATTGAAGGGCAGATGCTATTCCCAAAGTCTTTTAATCATAAAAGTTTCTTCTAAGGTTCTTTTTTTTTTAAATTCCCTATGAGGATCTTCTGTTAAGAATTACTTCTAAGGATCCACTTCCTGAAAACTTTTATTAATCGACTCCTTTTTAAATATTTATTATACTTCGCAACACAAATAAAAACAAGTAAAAAAGCTGTAAGTTCGGCCGGTCCGAACTTTTAATACCCTCCACCATTTGGTACAAATTTGGCAATTTCCAAAAACAAAAAAAAAAATAAATAAATAAAACAAAATAAAAAAAATCCGTTAAAAATTCTCTTAAAATCTTAAAAATACCGAATGTCTATACGACGACGTAGACCTGCATAGGCAACTTTTGTCATAAGTTATTACAATATTTAAATGCGAAACTTGAAGAAAAATCTGTTTATAATGTAGCTTAAATCATCAAAATAGCGAATAGAGGGGGTACCGTTATATGGGAGCTATACGAAGACGTGGACCTGCACAGACAATTTTCTGGCATGGGCTGAAGTATCTATTACGAACTTCAAATGCGAAATTTGAAACAATCCCGGTAAATAATGTCGCTAAAATCATCAAAATACCGAATATCGGGGGTACGGTATATGGGGGCTATACGAAGACGTGGACCTACATGGTCCATCTTCTGCAGTATCTATTATCTATTTCTGCTGCAGTATCTATTACGAACTTCAAATACCAAATTTCAAACGATTCCGGTAAATAATGTCGCTAAAATCATCAAAATACCGAATATCGGGGGGTACCGTTATATGGGGGCTATACGAAGACGTGGACCTGCACAGATAATTTTCTGTCTTAGGCTGTAGTTTCCATTACGAACTTCAAATGCCAAATTTGAAACAATTCCGGTGAATGATGTCGCTAAAATCATCAAAATACCGAATATCGGGAGGTACCGTTATATGGGGGCTATATGATAACTTGAACCTACATGGCCCATTTACGTACTTAACCTGCCTACTGGCAAAATATACATGTGTGCAAAATTTTAGCCTTCTATCTCAATTTGTTCGAAAGATGGCGTGATTACAACAGACGGACAGACAGACGGACATGGCTAAATCGTCTTAGAATTTTACGCTGATCAAGAATATATATACTTTGTTGGGTCTGACGTGAGTATTTCGAGGAGTTACAAACGGAATGACAAAATTAATATACCCTCCATAGTATGGTGGAGGGTATAATTAAGGGAAAATCCAGTATACCATGAAAGGAAACAACTCTAGTTTAGTACAAACTATGGAATTTTTGAAATTTTCTTCAGCGGTAGGTATTTGTACCCTGATTCTGGTAAAGTATTTTTTTCTTGGGGACGGACCTGGATACCGGGATATATTACCCAAAATTCCGGGTGCAAGACTTGGGTTAGATCTTCCAAACCGATATGGACAAAACATGTATAATTTGAAAGCTAATGAAAATACATATCCGGCTCGGGAGTTGTATCAAAATATTTGATTTTTGGAAGCGTTTTTATTTTCTTCTTTGCTTTAACCAGACATATGGGTCTTTAAAACCGTAAAACCATGAAATGGGTCGTTTTTCTGCTTTGGGTTTTTTTCAAAAAATCCGGGTTCAAAAATCAAATATTCTGATACAATTCACGAACTTGGTTATTAAGTCCGGGTCTTGGACCCAGAATTCGGGATCAAATATCGGGGCATTCGGGTGCGTCCCCAAGTAAAAACAACTTTCTGAAATCAGGGTACTGATACCTATGTCTGGAAAATATTTCGAAAATTCGAGCGTTTTTATTGAACTATAGATAAGCCGAGGCATGACCATGAAGATAAATTTTAAAATATAAAAGCAAATACACAAACCACTTGTATTTTGTGTTGGTGCGCAAGGGGTTAATTGAAAAATAGTTTTTTTTTTTTTTAATAAGTATTAAAATAATAACAATTCTCCTAAATTAATTTAACAGGAAAATGACACTATGCTAGCTGCGTCATTGAGACGGGTCTTAAATGAAAGTTCTCGAGGAATGCTTTCTGGCTATATATGCCTTATATCCCAACTGATTTCAGATAATCGAATTTTCCAATTTTCTAACCAAAATGGCGGTTTCGGTAGGGAAACTGCATGGAAAATGCTGAATTGCACAAAAACTATGCTAGCTGCGTCATTGAGGCGGGGCTTAAATGAAAGGTCTCGAGGAGTAGTTTTTGGATATATATGTCTTATTTTCCCAACTGATTTCAGATAACCGAATTTTTCCGAATTTTTAAATGGAAGGTCTCGAGGAGTACTTTCTGGCGATATATGCCTTATATTCCCACCTGATTTCAGATGACGCAGCTAGCATAGTTTTTGTGCAATTCAGCATTTTATATGCAGTTTCCCTACCGCCAACACCACTCTGGTTATTCGTTCTCGTCGGGAAATTGTGTGATTTTCCTGTTAAATTAATTTAATAAAATTAAAAAAAATTAATACTTATTAAAAATACGTTGATTTATCCAAAAAATGGTAAAAATCATTAATATTAAAAAAAGAACTATTTTTCAATTAACCCTTTGCGCACCAAAATAAAATACAAGTAGTTTGCGTCTTTGCTTTTATATTTTAAAATTTATCTTCACGGGTATAGCCGAAGCGACAAGTCCGCCCCATCTTTCACGAAGTTTTCAGATAAGGATTCCTTAGAATCTCTACATTTTAGGTATAGTGGGTTAATGTTAAGGTATGAAATATTTTAGATAAAATTTCATTGTGAATATGTGCATTAAAAAATACATTAATTTCGGTTTATAAAAACCGATTTCCCTGTAAATTTCCTTAAAATTTCACTGTCTAACAGCTATCTTGGTTGTGGAAAATTCCAATTCTGTACAATTTGCTTGGAAATCAAAATTGTTGTCTAAATTTGTATCAGCCATTTCTTTAAAACAAACTCAACCAGAAACCCACTTAAAATACTTAATTTCTGCAAATTAGTTCAATTTAAACAAAAATTAATTTTCAAAACACAACAACAGGAATTGCAAAATATTACGTTTCCATTGTTATTGATAATTTTCCTGCATGCGCATGCAAACAGCCATATCTGATATCCTTTCTGGGAACTCAGCACTGGTGGTCAATCACCCATAAGTCTACCACTCATTAGCTTCACCACCACCATCACCACGCGAAGCTTTTCAGAACTAGAAGAAGCCATAAACAGAAATCATATCAAAACAAGTAAAAATATATAATGACGATGATTCTGTTTTGTCCTCGAAACGACATTGACTTGCTGGGATCTTCTTCTTCTTCTTGTTCTGTGGAAGTTGTGTTTAGGTTCTTTCCCATTCAAAATAACAACATAACACGCGCCACAACAAATCGGCGATTTTTGAGAATTGCAGTATCATGGCAAATGCAGGAGGTATTTGGGGGGGGGGAATATTGAATAATTGTCAATGGCCTTGAAAACAGTGCTAAAAATACCAGGCTATTCAATTCATAATAACGGAAACGAGGTAGGTGTTTAAAGTTATGTGTCGACAGTCACAAACTGGAAAAAAATATTGGTGTCGATACGCCTGTCCCTGTGTTTTTATAAAATAAGTCCGGATCGCATTTGTTGCACGATAGAGATGAAATTGTTCACAAATTATTTGTTTGACCCTAATGATCTCAAAATTTAGATATTGCTTCCATATACAGGGTGAGATAAAAAAACTGGGACAAAATCGAAAGCCATTTTTTTTTTTAATTTATTGAATAAAAACAAAGAATGTCGGAAATAGCCTCAAATTTAAGAATACGTTTAGATTTGTTCGAATTGGTCACATTTGACACGAATTATGGCCTTCAAACGGCCAATGAAACCGTCACACGCTTCCCGAATGTAGCTCTGCGGTATATTGGCCCATTCCCGGCGATGCGCTTGCTTAAGGTGATCGACACTTTAGTATTTTTAGTGCCAACGTTGATTTCCAAAATAATCCAGACACAATAGTCCAACGAATCGGTATCCGAAGATTTTGGTGGCCATTGTGCGCTGGAAATAAAGCGAGAAACCTCATTTTATAACCATTCTTGGGTAGCGCGTGCTAAGTGCGATGGTGCTGACTCCTGTTGGTCCAAGGTCTGCGACCAAAATATTTGCGTGACCAAGGCTTTAATACACCCTCTAGATATTTTCGTGATAATATTCGGCATTTATTCTGATGCCACGGTCGACTAATACGAGCGGAGAGCGACCATCGGAGGTTTTGGCGGCCCACACCATCAGCTGACCTCTTTGGCAGGTAAACACGATCATTTTGTTTGTTTACAAACTGCTGGACAACGAATGTTTTCTCATGGGAGAAAACCAAATTCGGCAGTTCACCACGTTCGGCCAAGCGAAGCAACACTTTAGCTATTTTGAGTCTATTTTCTTTCGGTTGCGGTGTAAGTTCTTGCACTTTTTGAAATCTCAATGGCTTTACCCCGAGCTCATTTTACAATATTTGCCGAATGGAATATTGCGATATGTTCAGCCCAAGAGCTATTTTTCGGCCACTGCGCCGTAGGTTCGGTCAAATCGCTTCTTTATTTTTCGAACCGTTTCTGCTGATGTTGCTGTTTTCTTCCGTTCACTTTCTTGACGTCGGGTTACGCTACCAGTATCACGTTAACGAGCGATGGCACGAGGCATAAAAGATTTATTCACATTTAAATGCTGGAGTGCTCTAACGATAGCCGCTTGTGGTTTTCCAGCCAAATATAATGAAACCACACTATCACGCTTGAATTCCATTACGAATATTTTTTTTCTGGAAAATTCTCAGCAAAATGCTTTTGTACGATTGTAAACAATAGAATGAGCTTTCACTGGAATAATTTTAACAGCTGTCGGACGAGTGGCTTAGAAATGACAGCAGTCTGAAGTTGGTTGCAGTTTTTTCATCTCACCCTGTAGTACTAAATTTTGTATTGGGTGAAGGTACAATTCTAATAACTCTTGGTGTCTAGGATTGAGATGTGGCACGGTTATTAGCACTAAAAATATCCAAAATGCACTAGAGGTTACTAAAAATGGTATTGAGTTACGGGTTGAAACTGAAATTATGAAATTCGATATTGTCGTCACTGCTAGATTCTAGGGTTTTATATGGAGATGATGAAATTGTACTGAACAGGAAAATTGGATATGGTCCGAGTTTGTATTGGTTTTACTTTTATACTCCTTGGTTAACTTTAAAATACAGGAATTTGGCGCAGAAGGTAAACATTTTCTTACATATACCCTACACCACAAGGTGGTCAGGGTATTATATCTTTGTGGATTTGTTTGTAACAGGCAAAAGGAAACGAGATAGACCCATAGTTCCTTTTGATGATCTGTATAGAATCACATTCTGAGTCGATTTATGCATGTACGTCCGTCCGTCTGTCCATGTATTTTTGTAAACAAAGTAAAGTTCGCATTTATTGCCCTATCCTGATGACATTTTGCACAGATCATTTGTTTGGCCCAAGGACGAACCCTATTGAAATTGGAGATAATCGGTCAAAATTTAGATAAAGCTCCCATATATATCTTCGTCCGATTTTCCTTTTATTGTGCACCAAACGTGTAATATCAGCCCGAATAGTATGGAATTTTGCGCATACAACCATATTAGGCCTGAAAATAAGTATGCCGAATTTGATCGAAATCGGTTCAGATATAGCTATAGCTCCCATATATATTGTTCATCCGATTTGTTATTTTTGTCCTCCGCAGCCGTAATATGCACTCTGCAACAACAATATTTGGGGAAATATATCAAATACAGCTCAGAAATACATTTGCTAAATTTTATCGAGATCGTTTCAGATTTGGATATAGCTCCCATATATAACTTCGTCCGATTTACCTTTTATTGTGCACCAAACGTCTAATATTTTCCCAAATTGGATGAAAATTGGCACTTACGACCGAACTGAGTCTAGAAGCTAGTATGTCAAATTTGGTGAAGATCGGTTCAGATATAGCTATAGCTCCCATATATATTGTTCATCCGATTTGTCATATTTGTTAGCCACAGCCATAATATGCACTCCGTAACAACGATATTCAGGGAAATATATGAAATACAGCTCAGAAATATCTTTGCCAAATTTTATCGAGATCGGTTCAGATTTGGATATAGCTCCCATATATATTTTTATCCGATTTCAAATTAATTGTGCACCAATTGGGCAATACAATTCCGAATTTAAAAGATACAAATGCTTCGGCATATTTAGTCCTTTGAACTTTAAATTATAGTTATATTCATAGCGTGTATGATTGAATTCTCCAATAAAAACTTTTAATGGTTATGTGGACCTCTACTAAATCAGCAAAGTGGTGTAGGGTATCATAAAGTCGGTCCCGCCCGACTTTAAGATTTTCTTTATTGGTTTTCTTTTCGAAAAAGGATGAACTTCAATACCATACCGAATATGTGGAGGTACAGTTATATGGGGACTATACCAAAGGTATAAAACAAACATCATTTTTAGTTCCACAATAATATTTAAAAAAAAAAGAAAATTTTAAAAGAAAGTTTGTTGCAAGACCCCTCTTGTTATTGCAATTATTTCTATCTATGTAAAACGCGCAAAAAATACCCACCCCTCCCCTCGATAACTCTCCCGCCCACTAAACATGTGATAGTTGTTTGTTATGATTTTCCCGCCCCTCTCGAATACTATCTAATCTAAAATTCAAATATTTACCAAAACAATTATCGCGCAACAAATTTCTCGTGGCCTCACTCGACCACAACGTCATAATTTCATTATCTGTGTGAGTGTGTGTGTGTTTTCTTATTTTCTTTTATTTTGTTATTAAATTTCACGGTCATTGCTCGCAGTCAGGGCCATATCAGTGTGGTAAAAACGAAAAAAAAAACTAAACTAAAGATTATTGCAAATATGTGCATAGATAGATAGTTCCTTACCCCTCGAATGCTTCTGGGCAACAAGTTCAGTATGTTTTTATACCCTACAACACTATGTGTTGGGGGTATTATAAGTTTGATTGGCCCAAAAATTATGTAACACCTCGAAATATTGGTTTCCCACATAGGAAAGTATATATGGATCTTCCTAGCTCGCCGAGCTGAGTCGATCTAGCTATGTATGTCCGTCCGTCCGTCTGTCCGTCTGTCCATGTTAATTTGTAATCACTCTACAGGTCGCAATTATGGCCCGATCTTCACGAAATTTAGAATGGAGGTGGGACTGGGGTCAGAATAGAACCCTATTTCTTTTGGAGATGATTGCGTGATATTTAGGGGTTGAAATGGACCAAATACTGAAAAAATGTCGGATTTTGCAGTAGTTATACAGGTCGCAATTGTAGACCAATCGACGCGGAATTTCGCATGTAGCTAGAGTTTAGGGCGGGGAAGAAGCCTACCAATTTGGGTGGTCATCGGATAATATTTAGCGGGTAAAATAGACCATATCTTTTGTGTTGAAAAAATTCAAAAATTTTCATTAAACCGCGAATATTTTAAATCCCGGCGAAATCACAAAGCCATGACAAGGTTACTTCTGATCTTTACATTGATGTTAACATCCAACAAAACGGATATATAGCAAAATATGTGCGATATATATGTCTATCAAAGAAGATATGCTTGAAAAATCTCTTATATGTCGAGAACGGCTGATCTGATTTCGACAGTTCTCATTAATTCAGAATGGCCTCTTGGCAGGAAAGAAAAAACTTCTAAAAAATCGCATAAAAATATCTCTCTAAAGATGAAAATATTGATTTTCTAAAATTTTCTCACATTTTTTCAATTTTGTCATATTTTTGGCATATTTTCATTTTGAATTAAACATTTGGTAATATTTCTGCAGCTAACAAAACTAAGTAGTTAGGATATCAGGATATCATATACGGATCACATTTATGGCCCGATCCTTACAAAATTTTGCATGGGGATAAGATGAGGGTCAGAAATGAAGCCTACTCTTTTTGGAGATGATCGCCATATATTTAGGGGTTGAATGGACCAAAAAACTGCAAAATTGTCGGCAGGTCGTAATTATCGCCCGATCCTCACGCACATTTGAATGGGGGTTACCGGACATTGCAAAAGCCAAGCAGTTTTGGATGGCCATCCAAAAATATTCAATGTGTGAAATAGTTTGCCAACTTTTGTAGACAAAATACGAAAATGCCCATTCCAGTGAATTTTTGGAGAATTGACAAATACAGAAAAGACGCACTTCTGACTATTTCGTTAACGCTGATTTCGTTGAAGAATATAGTCAAATGCCTGTTTCTCATATAGATGCGTTTCAGTCAAAAACCAATAATAAATGTTAATCTTTTGCCACTTCTGGGATATTATAGGTCTTGGGGAAATATTTGTTCCAGATCTAGGAAGACCATTTACGTGCAACATCTACCAATAAATTGGAAATGAGCAAATTAGTTTAAGTTGCTATTATTCGAAAATTAGAGAACGAAACCTGATGGTTTTCTATTATTATTTGTCACAATATCTTGTGGAATTCTTTCGAGTATCTCGCCTATATAAACTGTATCGTTTATTATAGTGTTGTAGGGTATTCAACGGTCGGCCCGCTCGACTGTAGCCTTTGCTTACTTGTTATGATTATTTTCGTTTTCAAATTTTAAACTTGTTGAAAGATAAACTAGCCGAAAAAGAATCAACAACAACAACAACAACAAAACAACGTTTAATGAACCTCGCATACTGAACATTGAACATGGGGTCAGGGATGGGTTTTGTGGAACATAGGTAAGTTGTTAAGTCTCCATATTTAGATTAGCTTGGCATTTAAAAATTGTATGCTTGCTTCCCAAGTAGTTTTTGTGATTTACACCTTTGCTAAATTGCCCATCCCTGGACCAGGTGAATTTATTGGTTAAATATTTATTTTGCATGGCAGAAAAAAAGCTAAACAACAATCCTAATCGCTCTCTGTCGCCGCCATCCACCTATCTATCTTCTGTTTGGTCACCGCCATCGTCGTGTGTGTGCATATGACATTTTAGAAAATTAAATGCAAAAAACAATAATACTCACAAAAAGTATATAAAAATTAAAATAAACATGAAGATTTGCACACAAAACGAAAAAAATGAAGAAAGAGCAAAAAACACCTATCACTTCGCTACACGTGCCCCATTATTATTATTGGTGGCATTTGCAGCAGCGCGTGTATATCGGACCTTAAAAAAGCACTTAAACTGTAAACAAACATAAAAATGATCTAAAAAAGATTTGCGCTTTTAATTGTGAATGCCAACCGAATAGCCCGCCAACCAGCCAGCCAACAGACGGACGGACGGACGCACAGACCAGACCAGCTATGACGACGACGTCGTCATCGGTGGCTTAAATGTCAACTGACGAAATGAAAAGTGGGCTAAAGTGAATTGAATGAAATTTGTTTTTAGTTCAAAATACTACAGCAGCTACAATTACGACGAGTGACGCCGACTATGACAGTGACGGCGTTGACAATGGCTGGCGACAATCGTTAAAATGCAAAATGCGCACACGTGGAAGTGATAAAACGGTTTTAAGGCCACACGGAAATAGTTGTGGTTTTTTTTCTATTTTTTCATTTCAATCCAAAAGATGATGTGCGATAGAAAAAAGTAAAAAGATTTATGATGCAATAAAGTGAATATTCTAGTTTTGCATAAAACTATGCGACAAAAATAACTTTAATATTTTTACAGGAAAAAATTTCCAATAATTGAAGGAAAATTATAGAGCTAACATGCTGCATTAACATATTTCTTTCCGAGGTTTAATCATACCCTACACCACATAGTGGTAAGGGCATTATGTATTTATGCATTTTTTTGTAACATGGAGAAGGAAGTGAGTTACTTTTGAAGATCTTCATAGAATCACTTTCTAAGTTGATTTATGCATGTCAGTCCGTCCGTCCATCTATCTATCCGTGTATTTTTGTGAACAAAATGCAGGTGGCATTTATTATCCGACTGAGATGAAATTTTCCAAACAATATTTGTTTGGCCCAAGGACAAACCCTATTGAAATTGGTGAGAATCGTTTCAAATTTAGATGCAGCTCCCATATATATCTTCAACTGATTTCGGGTTAATTGGGCACCAAATGGCCACTATCAGTCCAAATTGCCTGCATTGGCACATCCGAACAAATTCAGTCTAGAAAAAAGTACATCAAATTTGGTGAAAATCGTTTCAGATATAGCTATAGCTCCCATATACACTGGTGGCCAAAACTAACGCAACTTAAATCGCAAATACAATAAATGTCCTGTAACTTTTACAAAAATAAAAAAATCGTAATTATTTTTCCAGTTTTAAATGAGGGGTTTAATTCACTTTTAAGAAACTAAAAATAAAAATACAAAAATAATTTGGAACGAAAAATAATATGGGGAAAACTAAAATGACCCAATTTTTGCTTGGTCAAAACTAAAGCAACTTTTGATTTTTTCTTTTAAAATAATTAAATTTTGGCTAGTAGTCGATAGCATAACCATTATTTTTGATAGCAGCTTCACACCTACGAGACATTGAATCTATAACACGCTCAATTTGATCCTTGGGTGTGCTTTCCCAGGCACCCCGAATTCTTTAGAAAATGTTGTGCTTATTTATTTCCGAATCTCGCTTGATCTTCCTATCTACGATACTCCAAAGGTTTTCTATGGAGTTTAGGTCAAGTGATTGTGTCGGCCATAACAAAACATCAATTTTTGACTCCCGCAATCAATATTTGACAAGTTTTGATACAAGTTTGGGATCATTGTCATGCTGAAACACCCAAATCAGCCGAATATTTTACTCAGCGTAAGGGAACAACGTGATGTCCAACACATCTTTGGAAACAAACCGATCCACAACTTCCTTTATTTTATGGGTAGGCCCAAGTCCATAGAAAGAAAAACAGCGCCACGCCATTTTTGACCATCCCTCATGCTTTACTGTACCTTTGCAACACTGCGGCTTGAGTCCTTCATTTGTTGGTCTTCTCACCGTAAAATTTTTCACGCCTGAGCCTCTAATATTAAACGTAGACTGATCCCAGAAATAATGTTTTTTCCATTGAGCTTGATTCCACTTAATATTATCGTTTTCGAAAGCCTTTTTAATTTTTATACCCTACAACACTATGTGTTGGGGGTATTATAAGTTTGATTGGGCCAGAATTTATGTAACACCTCGAAATATTGGTTTCCCATATAGGAAAGTATATATGGATCTTCCTAGCTCGCCGAGCTGAGTCGATCTAGCTATGTATGTCCGTCCGTCTCTCTGTCCGTCTATCCGTCTGTCCATGTTAATTTGTAATCACTCTACAGGTCACAATTATGGTCCGATCTTCACGAAGTTTAAAATGGAGGTGGGGTTAGGGTCAGAATAGAAGCCTATTTCTTTTGGAGGTGATCGCCAAATGTTTAGGGGTTGAAATAGACCAAATACTGAAAAAATATCGGATTTTGCAGTAGCTATACAGGTCGCAATTTTAGACCAATCGACGCGGAATTTCGTATGTAGCTAGAGTTTAGGGCGGGGAAGAAGCCTACCAATTAGGGTGGTCATCGGATAATATTTAGCGGGTAAAATATACCATATCTTTTGTGTTGAAAAAATTCAACATTTTTCATTAAACCGCGAAAATTTTAAATCCCGGCGAAATCACGAAGCCATGACAAGGTTACTTCTGACCTTTACAATGATGTTAACTTCCAACAAATCGGATATATAGCAACATATGTGCGATATATATGTCTATCAAAGAAGATATGCTTGAAAGATCTCTTATATGTCGAGAACGGCTGAACTGATTTCAACAGTTCTCATTAATTCAGAATGGCCTCTTGGCAGGAAAAAACAACGTCAAAAAATCAATCTCTCTAAAGATGAAAATATTGATTTTGTAAAATTTTCTCATATTTTTTCAATTTTGTCATATTTTTGGCATATTTTCATTTTGAATTAAACATTTGGTAATATTTCTACAGCTAACAAAACTAAGTAGTTAGGATATCAGGATATCATATACAGATCGCATTTATGGCCCGATCCTTACGAAATTTTGCATGGGGATAAGATGAGGGTCAGAATAGAAGCCTACTCTTTTTGGAGATGATCGCCATATATTTAGGGGTTGAAATGGACCAAAAAACTGCAAAATTGTCAGCAGGTCGTAATGATCACCCGACCCTCACGCACAACTTTTGTAGACAAAATACGAAAATGTCCATTCCAGTGACTTTTTGGAGAAATCACAAATACAGGAAAGACGCGCTTCTGACTATTTCGTTAACGCTGATTTCGTTGAAGAATATAGTCAAAGGTCTGTATCTCATATAGATGCGTTTCAGTCAAAAACCAATAATAAATGTTAATCTTTTGCCACATCTGAGAGATTATACGTCTTTGGGAAATATTGGTTCCAGATCTAGGAAGACCATTTAAGTGCAACATCTTCCAATAAATTGGAAATTAGCAAATTAGTTTAAGTTGCTATTATTCGAAAATTAGAGAACAAAACCTGATGGTTTTCTTTTATAATTTGTCACAATATCTTGTGGAATTCTTTCGAGTGTCTCGCCTATATAAACTGTATCATTTATTATAGTGTTGTTACTTGTTTCAGATATAAATGGCTTTTTTGATGTCTTATGGGCATGCAGACCAGCTGCCACTAATCGTCTACGCACTGATCTCGAGCTTATATCCAATGATTGCTCTCTCACCAATCCAGTTGAACTCTTAAATATTTGTTTTTTTATTTCTTTCACAATTTGTGGATCAGTACGGGCTGAAGTTTTTCACGGCCTTCATCCGTTATGGACTGTTACTGCTGATCCAGTTTCAAAAAACCGACTTAGTATACAGAAATAATTATGAAATCACATAAATATTTATGAAATATTTCTCGGAAATCATTTTCTGTGATATGTTGTTTTGATTATCACTGATAAATTGCTGTTTTATTCAGGTACTGTATTTGCTTCTAGCCATTTTTAAAAATTTTTTGGGCAGTACTTGAAAAACAAAAAGAAAAACACATACTGTTATAAAAAACTTCTCAAAAAGGATTTATGACAAGCGAAATTTTCGAAGGAAGCAAAAAGCGATAAATATCACAGTAAAAACAACTGAAATTGCAACGGTTGTATGAATGTACAACAGAGTTGCTTTTGTTTTGTCCAAGCCAAAATCGGGTTAATTGACTTTACCAAACATTATTTTTTATATAAAAATGAATTTTGGTTTTATGTTTTAGGTTTTTAAAAAGAGGATAAAGTACCTTATTTAAAAAGAAAAACATTCTCATTTTTTTAATTTTTGGAAAAGTTACAGGACATTCATTCTCCTTGTAATTTCAGTTGCTTTAGTTTTGGCCACCAGTGCATATGTTTCATCCAATTTGGTGTTAAAGTCCGGCACATGCGTAATATGCACTCCAGAAGAATGATATTTGATACCGGACATCAGATTCTACGCGAAAATATCTCTGTCAAATTGTATCCAGATCGGTCCAAATTAGCATATAACTCCCATATATATCTTAATCCGATATCAGGTTTAGTGTGCACTAAATGGCTAATATCATCCCAAACGGACTGAATTTTGGCAATTACGACTGAACTCATCCTATAAACTAGTACTTCAAATTAGGTGAAAATCGGTTCAGAAATAGATATAGCTGCCATATATATGTCTCAACCGATTTGGTGTTTAAAGTCCCTCGCAAGCGTAATATGCATTGCACAACAATGATCGTATCAAACATCAGATATCAGATACAGCTCTGAAATAAGTGTATCAAATTTTGTCAAGATTGGTTGAGATTTGCATATAGCTCCCATATATTCTCAACCGATTTCGTGTTAATTGTGCACCAAATAGCCAATATAAGTCCAAATGACCTGAATTTTGGCATATCCGACCGAATTTGGGGGTACCAGAAGGAGTGCGCCGATACATGTCATCTTCACCTGAGATCTAGAGTTAGTAGAAATAATGGGATGTGTGAAATATGAAGAGAACCGAATGTTTATTTCAGATTTTTCAATCGTGTTGGTTATTCAAAACTTTGACCCTTTGTAGGAGAGGTACCAGCAGAAATGAGTCTGAATGGAATCGGATGTTTATTTCGAGTTTTAAAAGCTTCATGGGGATTAGACCTTTTGTGGAGGAAGTACAGGGTTGCCCATATTCGACGGACCCATCAGAGATGTCACATCGCTTAATGACATACCGCGTTTGAAGCGTCAGTACAAGCAGATTTTTACCATGAACCAATCACGCCACGCGAGCGCTCTGAAATAGTTGAAATTTACATTCAACAGAAGAAGTCAATTGTAAAAAAAAAATGTGAGAAATGCGCCTTCTAAGAACACCATTAAGCGTTTATACGAAAAAATGTCGACTGGTAAGGCTCTTTCTAATCCGAAGAGGCCATATAAAAGTCGACCAAGGCGATCGGCCGAGAATATCGCTGCCGTACGAGCTAGTGTTGAGAGGGCCCCAAGAACATCCCAAAAACGTCGTTCTCAGCAGTTGGGCATGGCTCGGTCCACTTTACAACGGATTATTCGCATTGATTTGCATTTGTTCCCGTACAAAATTCAATTGACGCAAAGAATGTTGCCTGCAGACAAGCCTCGTCGATTGGAATGGGCCCAAAAAAACATGGGTCCGTCGAATATGGGCAACCCTGTACTAGAAGGAGTGAACCGATATTGCCCATCTCTGAACTCGATCTAAGTTTGACAATAATATGATTATGTACCAAGGTTGGACAAAATCGGATACTCCCTTCGAGAATTATCGTGGGTACCAGCCAGACAGACAGACGGACGGACAGACACCTCTACATCGACTTCAAATATTCTGAAATGGATTTGGTACAAAGAGACCTAGAATGCTTGAAGCACGTTTTGGTCGTATCCAACGATTTATCCCCTGTAGGTATAATCAACGATTGTGAAACCGATGGTCCTTCAAAAAATCTACCTATAACCTCCTTAAAAATCAACCATTACATTACCAATGATCCTTCAAGACACTACTTTAAAGATATGGTCTTTTAAAATCTACCTAAAAATCTACGATTATTGAACTCATAGACTTTGCCAAAAATATACTTTGTACTTCATACTTTTCGGAACATACTCTAAAAGGCATCTGAAAAGTCGAAGAATTTAATTCTGATAGTCACACAAAAAATCCAGCATGGTAGGACAGAGGATCCAAAAAAAAAAATCGGTCATTCAAAAAATCCACGATTGTAGCAACGGTTTCAAAAATTTAGCCTTATTTTAAATTACTGCAGCCCTATAGGGTTGCCCATATTCGACGGACCTTTGGGCCCTTTGGGCCCATTCCAATCGACGAGGCTTGTCCGCAGGCAACATTCTTTGCGTCAATTGAATTTTGTACGGGAACAAATGCAAATCAATGCGAATAATCCGTTGTAAAGTGGACCGAGCCATGCCCAACAGCTGAGAACGGCGTTTTTGGGATGTTCTTGGGGACCTCTCAACACTGGCTCGTACGGCAGCGATATTCTCGGCCGATCGCCTTGGTCGACTTTTATATGGCCTCTTCGGATTAGAAAGAGCCTTACCAGTCGAAAATTGTTCGTATAAACGCTTAATGGTGTTCTTAGAAGGCACACTTCTCTCATTTTTTAAAAGCACGTTGAGTTTTCACAATTGGCTGTCAAAAGTTATGGCGTTGCCAGATGGGTCCGTCGAATATGGACAACCCTGTAGTTTCAGTTTCAATGTTTATCAAACCAAATTTCCGACGTTCAACATGTCTGTACATAGTTTGAAGTTTTTTGCCGACACGTCTGTCAAACTTCGGTGAATTAGTTCACTATTTTCTCTTTTATTTATTTAGCCCTGATTGGTATAAAGTGGAATGGAGCACAACTCCCAAAAGTCGATCAAACTTAATTCTAGTCTATTCTAGAGAACACAACTCCACCGTCTAAGGTATACGACACCTTAGCAGGTTTTCATTCCCCTAGCCATATTTTCAAACTAATATAGTTCTTAGGATAAACATTGTCATTTGTCATAGTATTTACCCAGACAATGTTTGAATAAACCAATTTGTTTACTGAACTAATTTTCATGGAATTAATAAACCCATTTCCGGTCGAAAACACAACATAAAATACTCAATTACTTAAATTCTCTATGAACAAAAACAAAATATTGAGCGAACATTAAAAGTTTAGTCAAATAAAAAAAACCCCGCAACAACAACAACAACGAAACGCAAAAAACTGAAACTGAAATAAAACTAGACGAAAACAAATAATAAAATGTCAAGTGGTTCGAAGGCAAGTGTGCCGCCTACTTTCTGTCGAACGCAGTCACCCCTGATTTTGTGGTCAAAAATTTTTTGTGACATTTGACGGTCGGTCTCCAACAAATAGCAAAACATAGAAGCGCGTCAATGAAAATCCAAAACAAATAATTCGATTTGATAAGTTTTGAAAATATGAATGTATGTACTGGCAAACGAGTACTTTGAAAAAAAAGGAAGTCAAGAGGGATGATTGACGTACCAGCTTGATATGTAGAAATGTGCATGGATTTTTGTCTATATTTTCAGTTTGTCAGTAATCAATAAAATTATACCACAAAATCGAGTCGAACAAATGATGTATGTTAGTTTGATTGTACATACATATGTACGTACATTTCTTTATGCGGACAAGTAACAATTTGCCCCGTCGTCTGGCGCCATCAAGTAATTTACAATCCAACTTCGATGATATGCCAACGAAATAAATAATAAAACATAACAAATCATTATAAATTCTAGAGAATTATGAAATTCTGTTTTTTCTATTTTCTGTGTAAAGTGAAGTGGTGTGGTGGTGACTTCAAGGGTGGACAGTTTTTATTGCAGGGAAAAAACACAAATTTGGTAAAGCGAAAATGAAAATGAGACAATTTGCAATACGAAACCAGTAAAGAAAGGCTTAAAGTCGGGCGGGGCCAACTTTATTATACCCTACACCACTTTGCTAATTTAGTAGAGCTGCGCATAACAATTAAAAGTTTTTATGGGAGAATTCAATCATACGCGCTATGATTATAATTATAATTTAAAGTTCAAAGGACTAAATATGGCGAAGCATTTGTATCTTTTAGATTCGGACTTGTATTGCCCATTTGGTGCACAATTAATTTGAAATCGGATAAAAATATATATGGAAGCTATATCCAAATCGGAACCGATCTCGATAAAATTTGGTAAAGATATTTCTGAGCTATATTTGATATATTTCCCTGAATATCGTTGTTACGCAGTGCATATTACGGCTGCGGAGGACAAAAATAACAAATCGGATGAACAATATATATGAGAGCTATAGCTATATCTGAACCGATTTCGATCAAATTTGGCATACTTATTTTGAGGTCCAATCTGATCGTACGTGCAAAATTCCATACTATTCGGACTGTTAATACACGTTTGGTGCACAATAAAAGGCAAATCGGAGGAAGATATATATGGGAGCTATAGCTATATCTGAACCGATCTTCACCAAATTTGACATACTAGCTTCTAGACTCAATTCGGTCGTAAGTGCCAAATTTCATCCAATTTGGACAAATATTAGACGTTTGGTGCACAATCCAAGGTAAATCGGACGAAGTTATATATGGGAGCTATATCCAAATCGGAAGCGATCTCGATAAAATTTAGGAAATGTATTTCTGAGCTGTATTTGATATATTTCCCCAAATATTGTTGTTATAGAGTGCATATTACGGCTGCGAAGGACAAAAAAAAACAAATCGGATGAACAATATATATGAGAGCTATAGCTATATCTGAACCGATTTCGATCAAATTTGGCATACTTATTTTGAGGTCCAATCTGATCGTACGTGCAAAACTCCATACTAATCGGACTGATACTACACGTTTGGTGCACAATAAAAGGCAAATCGGAGGAAGATATATATGGGAGCTATATCTAAATTTTGATCGATTATCTCCAATTTCAATAGGGTTCGTCCTTGGTCCAAAAAAAAGATTTGTGCAAAATTTCATCTGGATAGGGCAATAAATGCGAACTGTAATTTGTTTACAAAAATACGTGGACAGACGGACGGACGGACATGCATAAATCGACTCAGAATGTGATTCTATGCAGATCATCAAAAGGAACTATCGGTCTATCTCGTTTCCTTTTGCCTGTAACAAACAAATGCCCAAAGACATAATACCCTGACCGCCTTGTGGTGTAGAGTATAAAAATTTATAGACACTTCTTCAGGATTTGGAGCAGAATTGCTTTCTTCAAACCAAGGACTTACCGAGAAATGCATTTGGAAACCATTTGAGGGGATTAAGGGGCTGGCTAACTAGCCAACTGGATAGGTGCGGTCATCTGCCTTAAGGAGTCACTCCAGTCTCGATCCTCATGTGTAACTAGGATGTTCTTCCAATTCCTTAGATTATTTTAGTTCTATGGCATGACGAAAGAAACGAAAAGGTAGTACCACAAACAAAAAAAAAACAAGTATCATATGGAACGTATTTGGAAATTTTTAAAAAATAAAATCCGTTAAAAATTCTTTTAAAATCTTTAAAACACTGAATATAGGAAGTCGCCGTTATATGGGGGTCCATACGAAGACGTTGGCCTGCATATGCAACTTTTTCCATAGGCCATTACAATATTTAAATACGAAACTTGAAAAAATCCGATGAACAATATAGCTAAAATCATCATAATGCAGAAAATTGGGAGGTACCGATGTATGAGGGCTATACAAAGACCTGGACCTATACAAAGCCTGGAACAAAGTTGGAAATTCAAATACGAAATTTTAAACAATTCCGGAGAATATTGTACCTAAAATCGTTTAAGTACCGAACATAGGGAGGTACCGATATATGGGGGCTATACGAAGACGTGGTCCTGCGTAGTCAAGTCAAAGGCTGTAGTACCCAATTGGAACTTCAAATATGAAATTTGAAACCATTTTGGTGAATAATGTCGCTAAAATCATCAAAATACCGAATATAGGGATGTACTTTTATATGGGGCCTATACGAAGACGCAACTTTTTCACATTGGCGGCACACTTGCCAACGCTAAATAAAAATGTTTGAAACGATTCAGTGGGGGAACCGTTGTATGGGGGCTATATGATATCGTTGACCTATATACACAAATCTCTTCCAGGGGGTAAAGTACTCAGAAATAACTTATTTTGTGGATTTTCAGATAACTGCATTGAAAAATGTAGTTAAAATTATAAAATTGTCGAATATCAGAACGGGACTAGGTCTAAATGTATTATTTCGATGAGTTACCAACGGAATGACGAACTTAATATGGAGGGTATACTATGTATGGTGGAGGGTTTAAAATGTTTAGCTAAAGGATGGTGCGCTGATGAGTTATGTGAATTAGGCGAACGGAAGAGCTGAATTTTTATTCCCCAAAACGTGTCTTATCGAAATAACCGTTTTGGACCCTACGTATATTTGGACGAAATCCGTTTCAGAACATTTGGAGTCGATCAAAGGGTATCCGTTCGTCCATCTGTCTGTCTGGCTGGTGTGCACGATAACTTTCGAAGGGAGTATCCCATTATGTCCAAACTTGGTGCATCGTAATATTATTGCCAAACTTAGATCGTCCACCCCATTTGGTACCTCCTCCAAAAATGTCCGCATTTTCATAGAAATCAATTTACATAAAAAAAAACAAGAAATGATCACTCAATGCTTTACAAACTCTTAAAATCCCAATATTCGTATCAGTTCTATAATTGTAGCTCTTATAAAGTTTAAAATAATAGTCCAATTGTTTTCGAATTTCACACTTCTCAATATTTTTACCAAGATTTGGTATGAAGATGAAATATATCGGACCACTCCTTCTGGTACCTCTCCCACAAGGGTGTCAAAATGTAAAATAATTAATCTCTCATGAAATGCGAAACATACACCCAATTCTCTTCAAATTTCAAACATATAAATATTATTATAAAACAAAAGATCTGGAGTGAAGATGAGGTATATGGGTCCATTCCTTCCGGTACCTCCCTCACAAATTTGAATAAACATATCAAAACTTTGTATAATCATATCTCTCCTAAAAAGCGAAATAAGCACCCGATTCCATTCAAATTTCACGCATCCCAACATTTTCATGAACAAACGATCTGAAGATACGATATATCGATCCAATCTCTTCAATACCTTCCCCACAAAGGGTCACAATTTTAAATAATTATATATCTCATGAAATGCGAAATAAACATCTGATTTCTTTTAAACTTCGCAACTTCCAATATTTATACTAACACAAGATTTGGTGTAAAGATGATAGATATAGACCCACCCCTTCCGGGATCTCCCCCGGAGATGGAGATGTAATGTGAATATATGGAATTTATCGACCAACTCCTTCTGGCCGGTCAAAAACGTCACTAATATCATCAAACTACCGAACATTGGGAGGTATCGTTATATGTGGGCTGTACAAAGACGTGAAGACCTGCATACGCAATTTTTTGCAATAGACTGTAGTACAGCCATTACGAACTTTAGATGCAAAATCTGAAACAATTTCATTGAAACTTTAGCTGAAATCATTAAAATACCAAATATCGGGAGGTACCATTGTATGGAGGCTATACGATATCGTGAACATAAAAAGACAATTCCCTTCCAGGGGGTAATATACTAAAAAGGAACTTCTGGTGTGGATATTTAGACAATTTCATTGAAAAATTTGGCTAAAATAATCAAAATACTGAATATCAGGAGGTATCGTTACATGGGGAATATACGATATCGTGGATCTATATTGACAATCCTCTTCCAGGGGGTAAAATATTCAGAACTAATTCCTTGTGTGGATTTTCAGACAATTCCATTGACATATGTGGCTAAAATCGTAAAAAAACCGAATATCAGGTGTACAGTTATATGGGGGCTATACAATATCGTGGACCGATATGGCCCATCTTCGAATTTGACCTGCCAGCATATAAAAGACCAATTTATGAAAAATTTTAGCTTCCTATCTTAATTCGTTTTTACAATAACGTGATTACAACAGACATTGACATATGTGGCTAAAATCGTAAAAAAGAACCGAATATCGGGTGTACAGTTATATGGGGGCTATACAATATCGTGGACCGATATAGCCCACCTTCGAATTTGACCTGCCAGCATATAAAAGACCAATTTATGCAAAATTTTAACTTCATGTCTTAATTCATTTTTACAATAACTGACGGGCGTGCTGGGCTAAATCATATTTTTTACGCTGAACCAGAATATATATACTTTGTGAGGTCTAACTTGAGTATTTCAAGGAGTTACAGTTGGAATGACAAAGTTAATATACCCTCCATGGAATGGTGGAGAATATAGTAAAAAACGAGATGAACTATTAGGGAATATTTGCCTTATCTGCAACTCCTTCCTCGGCGATGTCTTCCGTAGACAAAGAGCTTCTGCGATTCCTTATAGGTAGATGTTTCAACACCGTCGTTATTGTAAAAAATGCTGATTGCTAGGATATAATTAAAGTTTTATTGGCCAAAAGTCATTAGCGCAATTTCTTGGGTTAGGTCAGAGAGGAAGGATGGTGTAACTTATATTTATCCATAGATATCAACATTAATAATTTTAAGGAAACACTCATTAAAATCATTTGCCAGGTAGATAGGGTTGTAGTCATAGGGAAGGATGCACTTTAACGGCCTCCTGGACCACCACCACCATGGCCACCAGCGCCACCACCGGCACCTGCGCCCATTCCCATTTGGGCTCCAGCGCCGGCACCGCCTTGACCACCGCCACCAGCCCCGCCTCCAGCACCCATGCCCATTTGAGCTCCCGCTCCAGCACCGGCTTGTCCACCGCCACCACCTCCTTGGGCCATGGCCATTTGGGTCAACTAGGATTAAATTTTTTTCGACAATTTAAAATTTAAAATCCTTATATATTTGGAAAAGTATATTTTCCATTTCTTACTTACCACCAACAACACAACGAAAACAAATTTTAACAAAAATATCAAGAACTTCATATTGTTGATTGGATTTTTTGTTCTAACACTCAACTAGTCAGTAACCGAAACAGTTGGAAAACTACAATAATTTCGCCAAAACTTCGACATATTTATAGTTGACAGAGCTCATGATGCAACTAAAGTTCCAATTGTTTTACCAACTTTTTTTCTTGATTTCAAAATTGGATAAATGTAAATTGCATGTCAAGCTGCTGCTGCATTATCTCATCCCACATCCTAAATCCCTCATATTTTTCCTCATTTCGATAATTTGTTGTATTACAAAAATCTGTAAATTTTATTGTATGTCATCGCTAATTATAACTTTTTTTTCGTTTTTAATTACATGGATAATTTCTAGTAACGTGCTTAGAGTAGAATGCAATTTAAATTGTAGACAAAAAAGTAATAAAACAAATTCATCAATTATTTTTAATTAAGTTTGACCTCAGTGGGTTTGTAATATTCCGGTGCAATGAAAAATTACAGGTAAATATTTGAAGTGGATTTATTCAAATCGTGCGAAGGGAAAAGTTTTCCAGTTTTTATTCAATAGACAGAAACGTCTGGCAGGGCCATAAAAGAAGTATAATCAGGGCTGTCATAGAAACCAATTTTATCACTATTGGTTTTAAAAACGACAAGAAAATATGCTTTGGTGTCATGAAAATCAATGTTATCGGTTTTATTTTCAAATTAAAATTTTGTCGGTTTCGGTTGTCATAGAAGCCAATGTTATTGGTTTTGTTATTGGAAATAAACCAAGTTGCTTAGAGCTGTCACTTTTCATTTTTTAAACAATTTTTAAAGGATATTCAAAGGACTAAAAATGTGGATTTTTTAAAGGATATTTAGAGGACCATAAACGTGGATTTTTTAGAGAATTTTTAAAGGACTATAAACTTGGATTTTTTAAAGATTTTTTAAAGGACTATAAACGTGGATTTTTTAAAGAATTTTTAAAGGACTATAAACTTGGATTTTTTAAAGATTTTTTAAAGGACTATAAACGTGGATTTTTTAAAGAATTTTTAAAGGACTATAAACTTGGATTTTTTAAAGATTTTTTAAAGGACTATAAACGTGGATTTTTTAAAGAATTTTTAAAGGACTATAAACTTGGATTTTTTAAAGATTTTTTAAAGGACTATAAACGTGGATTTTTTAAAGAATTTTTAAAGGACTATAAACTTCGATTTTTTAAAGATTTTTTAAAGGATATTTAAAAGATCATAAACGTGGATTTTTTTAAAGACTTTTTAAAGGATAAAGTGTGATTTCTTTCTATTTGGCTGGAAAACCACAAGTGGCTAGAGCACTCCATCACTTAAATGTGAATAAATCTTTTGTGTCTCGTACCATCGGTGGTTAAGGAAGTTGACGGAAGAAAACAGCAACATCAGCAGAAATGGTTCGAAAAGTAAAGAAGCGACTTTATCGAAACACGCTTCGCACAACCATTCGCAATATTCCATTCGGAAAATATTGAAAAATGAGCTCGGGCTAAAGCCATTGAAATTCCAAAAAGTGCCAGAAGTTACACCGCAGCAGAAAGAAAATAGATTCAATAGAGCTGAAGAGTTGCTTCGCTTGGCCGAAAGTAGTGAACTGCCGAATTTGGTTTTCTCCGATGAGAAAATATTCGTTGTCCAGCAGTTTGTAAACAAACAAAATGATCGTCTTTCCTTGCCAAAGAGGTCAGCTGAAAATGTGCAATTTCGGTTGGCCACCAGAACTCAAGCGCCGGCCATGGTGATGGTGTGGGCCTCCATAACAGCGGATGGTTGCTCTCCCCCTCGTATTAATCGACCGTGACATCAGAATAAATGCCGAATATTATCGCGATAATATTCTGGAGGGTGTATTAAGCCTTGGGCATGCAAACATTTTGGCTGCACGCGCCACCCAAGAATGGTTACAAAATGAGGTTCCTCGCTCCACCAAAATCTCC
>NW_026712189.1:1132732-1165232 GCF_030504385.1 Musca domestica | reverse complement strand
AAAGATTTATTCACATTTAAATGCTGGAGTGCTCTAACGGTAGCCACTTGTGGTTTTCAGCCAGTTCGTTGTGGGTAATTTAGCCTCTGTCTGTAAGAGAATTGTCTCTAAAGGTCCACGATATCGCATATCCCCCATATACCAAATTTTTAAATAAAATTATCTCAGAATCCACACAAGGAGTTCCTTCTTAGTACCTTACCACAGGAAAAGTATTGTCTATATAGGTCCTCGATATCGGATATCCTCCATATAACGGGATATCCTCCCGATATTCCGTATTTTGATGATTATAGCCACATTTTTTAATGGAATTGTCTGAAATTCCCCACAAGAAGTTCATTCTGAGTACTTTACTTCCTGGAAGAGAATTGGTCCACGATATTATGTAGCCCCCATATAATGGTACCCCCGATATTCGATATTTCGATTATTTTAGGTACATTTTTCAATGGAATTGTCTAAAATGCTACACAATGAGTTATGGGCTACCTCGGTCCACGATATCGTATGGCCCCCACATAACGGTACCCCGATAGTCAGTATTTTAATGATTTTAGGCATATTATTCAATGGAATTGTCTTAAATTCTATACAAGGAGTTCTTTGTGGGTAATTTATCCTCTGTAAGAGGCGTATATCCCCGAGGCGTACCTCCCGATATTCGGTATTTTCATGATTTTAGCCACACTTTTCAATGAAATTGTCCGAAAATGCGCACAAAGAGATCCTTCTGAGTACTTTACCACCTGGAGGAGACTTGTCTATATTGGCTTACGATATCGTATATATAACAGTACCCCGCCCCACATTATTCGATATTTTGATGATTTTGGGACATTATTAACCGGAATTGTTTCAAATTTCGTATTTCACATTTTCACGTGTTTCTTTAACACCACAACCATATTTCTTTATATTCCAAAAAAAATCTCAAGTTCCTGCAGAATATTGATTAATTGTTATCATTTGCTGTGTGTTTTAGAAAACGTTTAAATTTTTGGCAAAATGAATATTAATTGTTTTGTTGTTCTTTATTTTTGTTTGGTTTTTTCCTAGTGCCCAATGCCCTAGGCTGGCTGGCTGACTGACTGTCTGGCATATTGAATATCATTGATTAATGTAACTCCGAGACATGGTAATTTGTTCATTACACTAATAACTATTATTAACGGCGTTGAAAGGTCAGGGATCAAATTGTTGTGTTTTAGTTTTTGGTAAAATAAAAACGCCTTCGTCTTAATTTTTGTTTTCAATGAAAACAAAATTTTTTTTTAAATAAAGAAATGATTTTGTTTTTTTCACAATGGCAAACAAAAAACAAGTAAGCAAAGGCTACAGTCGAGCGGGGTCGACCGTTGAATACCCTACAACACTATAATAAACGATACAGTTAATATAGGCGAGATACTCGAAAGAATTCCACAAGATATTGTGACAAATAATAAAAGAAAACCAGGTTTCGTCAAGTTTCGTTCTCTAATTTTCGAATAATAGTAACTTAAACTAATTTGCTCATTTCCAATTTATTGGTAGATGTTGCACGTAAATGGTCTTCCTAGATCTGGAACCAATATTTCCCAAAGACCTATAATCTCTCAGAAGTGGCAAAAGATTAACATTTATTATTGGTTTCTGACTGAAACACATCTATATGAGATACAGACATTTGACTATATTCTTCAACGAAATCAGCGTTAACGAAATAGTCAGAAGTGCGTCTTTCCTGTATTTGTGAATTCTCCAAAAAGTCACTGGAATGGACATTTTCGTATTTTGTCTATAAAAGTTGGCAAACTCCTTCACACATTGAATATTTTTGGATGGCCATCCAAAACTGCTTGGCTTTTGCAATGTCCGGTAACCCCCATAATTACGACCTGCTGACAATTTTGCATTTTTTTGGTCCATTTCAACCCCTAAATATATGGCGATCATCTCCAAAAAGAATAGGCTTTTATTCTGACCCTCATCTTATATCCATGCAAAATTTCGTAAGGATCGGGCCATAAATGCGATCTGTATATGATATCCTGATATCCTAACTACTTAGTTTTGTTAGCTGTAGAAATATTACCAAATGTTTGATCCAAAATGAAAATATGCCAAAAATATGACAAAATTGAAAAAAAAATATGAGAAAATTTACAATATCAATATTTTCATCTTTAGAGAGATATTTTTATGCGATTTTTTAGGCGTTTTTTCTTTTCTGCCAAGAGGCCATTCTGAATTAATGAGAACTGTCGAAATCAGTTCAGCCGTTCTCGACATAAAATAGATCTTTCAAGCATATCTTCTTTGATAGACATATATATCGCACATATTTTGCTATATATCCGTTTTGTTGGATGTTAACATCAGTGTAAAGATCAGAAGTAACCTTGTCATGGCTTTGTGATTTCGCCGGGATTTAAAATATTCGCGGTTTAATGAAAAATTTTGAATTTTTTCAACAAAAAAGATATGGTCTATTTTACCCACTAAATATTATCCGATGACCACCCAAATGGGTAGGCTTCTTGCCAGCCCTAAACTCTAGCTACTTGCGAAATTCCGCGTCGATTGGTCTATAATTGCGACCTGTAGAGCAAGTGCAAAATCAGGATTTTTTTCAGTTTTTGGTCCATTTCAACCCCTAAATATTATGCGATCATCACCAAAAGAAATAGGGTTCTATTCTGACCCTAGCCCCACCTCCATTTTAAATTTCGTGAAGATCGGACCATAATTGCGACCTGTAGAGTGATTACAAATTAACATGGACAGACGGACAAACGGACAGACGGACAGACGGACGGACGGACATACATAGCTAGATCGACTCAGCTCGGCGAGCTAGGAAGATCCATATATACTTTCCTATGTGGGAAATCAATATTTCGTGGTGTTACATAATTTTTGGCCCAATCAAACTTATAATACCCCCAACACATAGTGTTGTAGGGTATAACAAATAATTACAGCATTTAGGATTATAAATGACATATTTGTAAGTGAGAACATTAGTTATGGAAAAAATAATGATTAATAGATTAATATGTACGCTTCGTACAAGCATTATTTAACTTTGCTTGGGGCTTCAGGCTAGATATAAACATTAAAAATATTAATTGCTATGCTTGAAATCGATTGCAAGACGGATGTTACAACGTTCCGCCCTAGGGACTAATGTAAGATATATGACGTGACGAATGAACAAATGAATGAAATATTACTAAAAATCGAAAAATTTCCATGAATTAAAACACAGCTGAGTCGGAATAAATAGCAAGATACAGAAACCGAAATGTGTACCCACAACATGCAAATCCAATATTTTGTCCAAACAGCTGCTGTACAATATATAATAACCAGTAAGAATGGTCAAAATACGGGTGGGGCCGACTATATGATACCCAAAACCACTATGCGTACTTAGTAGATCTGGCGAAACAAAAATGTTTATATTCGGAATCAACTATGAACCAAATAATATTTCTATAGTGCATGATATGACTTCGATAAGGATTATATTAATTAATATTCGTAAGCAATATTCGTATATGAACCGATTTTCACCACATCTAAAATATTTTTTTCCTACGATAAATTCAGTCGGAAAAGCCAAAATTCAGTACTTTGGGCTGATATTAGCCATTTGGTGCAAAATTAACCTGATATCGGGTAAAGATACAATAAGATAAAAAAAACAAGGTCAAACGCCATAATTTTTAACCTTTTTTAATTTTATTGAATGAAAGCAAAAAAGTGTCGGAAATAGGGTTGCCCACATTCGACGGACCCATGTTTTTTTTTTTTTCATTCCAATCGACGAGGCTTGTCCGCAGACAACATTCTTTGCGTCAATTGAATTTTGTCCGGGAACAAATGCAAATCAATGCGAATAATTCGTTGTAAAGCGGACCGAGCCATGCCCAACTGCTGAGAACGGCGTTTTTGGGATGTTCTTGGGGACCTCTCAACACTGGCTCGTACGGCAGCGATATTCTCGGCCGATCGCCTTGGTCGACTTTTATATGGCCTCTTCGCATAAAAAAGAGCCTTACCAGTCGAAAATTGTTCGCATAAACGCTTAATGGTGTTCTTAGAAGGCGCACTTCTCACATTCTTTAATGTTTTAAAAGCACGTTGACTTCTTGTAAATGTATACTATTTCAGAGCGCTCGAGTGGGGTGTATTGGTTCATGGTAAAAATCTGCTTGGACTGACGCTTCAAACGCGTTATGTCATTAAGCGATGTGACATCTCTGTCAAAAGTTATGGCGTTGCCAGATGGGTCCGTCGAATATGGGCAACCCTGTAGCATCAAATTTTAGAGTAAGTTTAGATTTGTTACAATTGGTAACCATTTGCACGAAGTTTGGCCTTCTAACGGCCAATGAAACTGTCACACGCTGCCCGAATGTTGCTCTGCGGTATTTTATCCCATTTCCGGCGAAGCGTTGCTTGAGGTGATCGACACTTTGGAATTTTTTAGTGCCAACCTTGCTTTCCAAAATACTCCAGACACCAACGGATTGGTATCCGTAGATTTTGGTGGCCATTGTGCGCTGGAAATGAAAAGATAAACCTCATTTTGTAACCATTCTTGGGTGGCGCGTGCTGAGTGCGTCTTGTTGGAATGTCCAAGGTCTGCGGCAAAATGTTTGCGTGCCCAAGGCTTTGCAATACACCCTCCAGAATATTTTCGCGATTATATTCGGCATTGATTCTGATGCCACGGTCAATGATTACGAGCGGAGAGCGACCTTCGGCTGCTATGGCGGTCCACACCATTGCCATTGCTGGCGCTTGAGTTCTGGTGGCCAACTGAAGGTGCAAATTTTCAGCTGACCTCTTTGGCAAGCAAAGACGATCATTTTGTTTGTTTACAAATTGCTGGACAACGAATATTTTCTCATCTGAGAAAACCAAATTCAGCAGTTCACCACTTTCGGACAAGCGAAGCAACTCTAAGCTCTTTTGAGTCTATTTTCTTTCTGTTGCGGTGTAAATTCTTGCACAATGGCTTTACCTCGAACTCATTTTTCAATATTTGCCGAATGGAATATTGCGATGTGATGCGACGCGGGTTTCGATCAAGTCGCTTCTTTACTTTTCGCTACCAGTATCATGGTAACGAGCGATGGTACGAGACACAAACTATTTATTCACATTAAATTGCTGGAGTGCCCTAACGATAGCCACTTGTGGTTTGTCAGTCAAATATAAAGAAATCACGCTTGAATTACATCACGACTAACTTTTTTTCTGGAAAATTCTCACCAAAATGCTTTAGTACGCTTGTAAACAATATAATGAGCTGTCACTGGAATAATTTTAACAGCTGTGGGACGAGTGGCTTTGAAATGACAGCAGTCTGTAGTTGGTTGCATTTTTTTCATTTCACCCTGTATATCTAAGTAATATAAAAATCTAAACCGATCTCGATAAAATTTGGCAGTGGTATTTTCGAGCAGTATCTGATGCCCGGTATCAAATATTGTTATTGTGGAGGGCATATTACGCACGTGAGGGCTTTAACACCAAATCGGATAAAATATGGGGCTGATATTAGCCATTTGGTGCACAATAAACCTAATATCGGATAAAGATATAGATGGGAGTAATGAGCTAATCTGATCCGATATCGATAAAATTTGACAGATGTCTTTTTGAGCTTCATAAGTTATCTGATACGAAATATCATTCTTGTGGAGTGCATATTACGCATGTGAGAGACATAATACCCCAAAATTGGATGAAACATATATATGGGAGCTATAGCTATAACTGAACCGATTTTTTTTTAAATTTGAGTCTCTATTCGGTGTGATGTGGCAAAAATCATTTGGACTGATATTGGCCATTTGGTGCACACTTAACCCGAAATCGGTTGAAGATATGTATGGAAGTTATATCTAAATTTGAAACGATTCTCACCAATTTCAATAGAGTTTGTCCCTGGGCAAAACAAATATTGTTTGAAAATTTGCATATCAATCGGATAATAAATGCGTCCAGCTTTTTGTTCACCAAAATACATGGACAGACGGAATCGACTCAAAGGTAAATCTATGAAGATTCTCAAAAGTAACTAGTCCATGTTACAAACATGGCACATCTGAATATTTCCATCAAAACAAGATCTATTATATATTACTAATATATTTAACCATACGAAAACCTTCTGGACTTTGATCCCTCAGTACATTTCTGACCTTATCTATTTTCACATAACTTTACTATTTCTGTGTCATTACATTGATTGCGCAAAAATAGAGTCCATTCAACTTTTCGTATCTCAACTAATCCGAATCTAACTACTAACCCAAAATAATGTTATCTCAACAAAAAAAATGGATTGATATCACAGTGTCGCAACATTGAAATGTATTCATTCATTGACTTTGTAACCTTTAAATTACAATTTAGTTTGGAGATTTTCCATTGTTGTTGTCCCAAAAGCAGAAATAATTAGATGGCACGTGTAAATTTAATGTATCATTGTGTCTAGACGGCGACTATTTGTTTAGAAAAAGAAAAAAAAAACATACCTACTAACCAAAATGGACTATAGCACATGACGATGAGTTGTGATATTCGCGCGCTCAAACTCAAACTCACACACATACACCGACGACACACAGACTTACATTCAATCTAATTTATCAATTCCCCTTTAATCTATTTACAAAATAATCAACAACCGACAATTGTCCAATTTGCGGTAAAGGTAGGAAAAATACTCCCCAACCCGCACCAAAACCCAAATGTTTGGCCGTCTTCTCCCATCAAAAGATGTGCGGGTCCGAGGGGGAGGTGGGGGGTTCTTTTAAACAATAACAATAGCAACAACAACAACACTGAAAATAGTAATAACATGTGAGAGATGAGGCGTTTTATTACTTGTAGTCCAACAAACACACTCAGACTGGAGAAATAGCAATAAAAATCAGCAAAGATACAACAGCAACAGCAAACAAAATAACAACAACATCGAGGGCATTTTTGTGGCTTGAATTAAATACTGCCTCTGCCGCCACTGCTGCTGCTGTCGAGGGATTTTCTATGTTGGCGTGTTAATACGAAAATAAATACCCACGCTTCACAAAGCTGCTGTCGCTGCTGTGGTTTTTCTGTTTATTGACACTATCATTTAATAATAAAAACTAAACTGAAATAAAAAAACGATTCACATAAAATTGACACAATAAAAATAAATGAAAAAAAAAAAAAAACTAAAATTGTAAAAAAAAAATACTAAATTTAGATATACACATGTACTAGCTCCTTGGCCTCTTTGGGGCACCGGGGTTGCTCGTAAGCGATTTGTGATTGTGAAACAGTATTGTCACCAAATATCGTCATCATCCGTGTGATCATTATCATTAGCGTCGGCATCATCATCGTCAGTTTTGGCAACAACATCCGGCGTGCAACAAATGCTAAGGTATTTTATCTTCGGTGTGCCACATGACTATTTTTATGATGACGCTGTTGTTGTTGCAGTTGCTTGTGTAACAATTTCGTGGCACAATGACACAATGTACAGTGTCTTAACTATAGACTAACCAAAATTTAAAACAAAACACAACCAATAAAAAGCGTCCTAAAGTCGGGCGGGGCCGACTTTATGATACCCTACACCACTTTGCTAATTTAGTAGAGCTCCACATAACAATTAAAAGTTTTTATGGGAGAATACAATCATACACGCCATGATTATAATTATCGTTTAAAGTTTAAAGGACTAAATATGCCGAAGGATTTGTATCTTTTAAATTCGGACTTGTATTCCCCATTTGGTGTACAATTAATTTTAAATCGGATCAAGATATATATGGAAGCCATATCTAAATCTAAAACCGATACCGATAAAATTCGCAAAGATATTTCTGAGCTGTATTTGATATATTTCCCTGAATATCGTTGTTACGGGCTGCATATTACGGCTGTGGGTAACAAATACAACAAATCGGATGAACAATATATATGGGAGCTAAAGCTATATCTGAACCGATCTTCACCAAATTTGACATACTAGCTTCTAGACTCAATTCGGTCGAATGTGCCAAATTCCATCCCATTTGGGTAAATATAAGACGTTTGGTGCACAATAAAAGGTAAATCGGATGAAGTTATATATGGGAGCTATATCCAAATCTGAACCGATCTCTATAAAATTTAGCAAATGTATTTCTGAGCTGTATTTGATATATTGCCCCAAATTTTGTTGTTACAGAGTGCATATTACGGCTGTGGGTAACAAATATAACAAATCGGATGAACAATATATATGGTAGCTATAGCTACATCTGAACCGATCTTCACCAAATTAGGCATACTAGCTTCTAGACTCAATTCGGTCGTATGTGCCAAATTCCATCCCATTTGGACAAATATTAGACGTTTTTTGCACAATAAATGGTAAATCGGACGAAGTTATATATGGGAGCTATATCCAAATCTGAACCGATCTCGATAAAATTTAGCAAAGGTATTTCTGAGCTGTATTTGCTACATTTCCCCAAATATTGTTGTTACAGAGGGCATATTACGGCTGCGGAGGACAAACATAACAAATCGGATGAACAATATATATTGAAGCTATAGCTATATCTGAACCGATTTCCATCAAATTTGGCATACTTATTGTCCTAAGCCTAATTTGGTTGTATGTGCAAAATTCCATACCATTCGGCCTGATATTACACGTTTGGTGCACACTAAAAGGCAAATCGGACGAAGATATATATGGGAGCTATATCTAAATCTGAACTGATCTTCACCAAATTTGACATACTAGCTTCTAGACTCAATTCGGTCGTAAGTGCCAAATTCCATCCCATTTGGGTAAATATTAAACGTTTGGTGCACAATAAAATGTAAATCGGACGAAGTTATATATGGGAGCTATATCCAAATCTGAACCGATCTCGATAAAATTTAGCAAAGGTATTTCTGAGCTGCATTTGATATATGTCCCCAAATATTGTTGTTACAGAGTGCATATTACGGCTACGGAGGACAAAAATAGCAAATCGGATGAACAATATATATTGAAGCTATAGCTATATCTGAACCGATTTCGATAAAATTTGGCATACTTATTTTCAGGCATAATTTGGTTGTATGTGCAAAAATTCCATACTATTCGGTCTGATATTACACGTTTGGTGCTCAATAAAAGGCAAATCGGAATTTTTACCGAATTTTTACCGAATTTTTACCGATTATCTCCAATTTCAATAGGGTTCGTCCTTGGGCCAAACAAATGATTTGTGCAAAATTTCATCTGGATCGGGTAATAAATGCGAACTGTGCTTTGTTCACAAAAACACATGGACAGACGGACAGACGTACATGCATAAATCGACTCAGAATGTGATTCTATGCAGATCATCAAAAGGAACTATGGGTCTATCTCGTTTCCTTTTGCCTGTTGCAAACAAATGCACAAAGACATAATACCCTGACCACCTTGTGGTGTAGGGTATAAAAAAACAACTTAAAAAGTATCAGTCGATTTTGCCGACAGATATTCTACACCCACAGCCAATATTTGATTATTCAAATATATTTCGACTTCTGTTGTGATTGTTCAAATTGATGACCCGCTATGGAGTACGTTCCGAAGGAATCGACCAATATTGACCATTTCGTATCGGACCTAAATAAATATAAATGCCAGGTTTGGACTATATAGACTGTTTCCTTCATTTTACATGAAATGTGTGATAATTTTTAGAAAAAGTTAAATTGTGCATGAGATACCAGATGTAGTCGACGTAGTATTCCATTTTCATACTTCATCTAATGCAGATAAAAATATTGGCATATGCAAAATTATAAGAAAATCGAACATTAATATTCCATATTCATCTAAGATTTACAGACTTATTACAGACTAAAATATTTAAAATTATGGCACTTTGTGGTTGCGGTACCAGAAGGGGTCCGCAGATATATATATATATAACCGTCACAACAGATCTTCTGTTAGAAAAGATATAAAGCATCTTCACACCAGACCTTGGGTTAACAAAGGCATTGTGATGTGTGTAATTTGTTGGCAATCGGACTCTTACATCACATTTTATAAGAGGAGGTACTTGATGCAGATATTGTCCGATGGACCGATATTGTCCATTTTTATACCCTCCACCTTGGAAAGGAGGGTATATTAACTTTGTCATTCCGTTTGTAACATCCTTAAATATTCGTCGTAGACCCCATAAAATGTATATATTCATAATCTGCATAAAATTCTAAGTCGATTTAACGATGTCCGTCTGTCTGTTGAAATCACGATACAGCCCACATTATCTGACGTAGAGCGCCAAAATTTAGCAGAAATATTTGTATTGTGTCTAGGATGGTTGGTATTGAAAATGAGATATATCGGTCCACGTTCTGGTATAGTCCCCATATAACGGTACCTCCCGATATTCGGCATTTTGATGGTTTTTGCCACATTTATTCACGGATTTGCCTGAAAATTGGTATTTGTTGGTCATAATGGGTTCCAGCACCGGTGGCGAAACATTGCATGTATGGGTCCATGATTTGGTATGGCCCCCATATAACGGTACCTCCCGATATTCGGTATTTTGATGGTTTTTGCCACATTTTTTCACTGATTTGTCTAAAAATTGGTATTTGTGGGTCATAATGGGTCCTAGTTCGTGTGGCGGAACATTGTAATTATAGGTCCACGTTTTGGTGTAGCCCCCATATAACGGTACCTCCCGATATTCGGCATTTTGATGGTTTTTGCCACATTTCTTCTAATGTTTTTTTTACCCTAAGGTGGAGGGTATTAAAAGTTTGGCCCGGCCGAACTTAATGTTTTTTTACTTGTCTCACCTGACCTAGCACTGATGAAAATATTAGGATTTTCAAAGTTGGAGCAAATTCGGATTATCCTCTCTCTGTGTGAGCAGTAAAATATTATTTTGAATATTTCGACCTTTTGTAGGGGAGGTACTAGAACGGGTGGACAGAATTCGATCTAAATTTGACAGTAATATTACGATGTACCAAGTTTGGATCAAGTCGGATACTCTCTTCGAGACTTATTATGCAGACCAGCCAGCAAGACAGACAGACAGAGAGACGATCATGTCTATAACGTCTCAAAATATCCTGAAACGGATTTTGTCCGAAGAGACCCAGATCTGAAAGCGTTATTTCGATGAGGTATATTTCGGCCATATCAAATAATGTACACCCTCTGTAGCCATATGACTGAGACTACAAAAAATCAATTTTTTACTTGGTGCTTGACAAAATTTTCCTAAAGGCTTTTTAAAAGACTATTCTGAAAAATTTCAACTTTTTACGGTAAGTCGATTCTTGATCTGTTGGTCCTTGATAAAATATTCAAAAAAAAATCAAGATTAAAGTTCTGCTGGTCTTTAAATAAATATTTTAATTTTATTAAAATACTTTAATAAAAATAAAAGACCTACAGATTCTTTAAATAAATTTTCTATGAAGAACCAACGGATATTGGTCTTTGGAAAAAATTCGATGATTTTTTATACACTCCACCATAGTATGGAGGGTATACTAAGTTTGTCATTCCCTTTGTAATATCTCAAAATATACATTTTAGACCCCACAAAGTATATATATTCTTGATCAGCATAAAATTCTATGTCGATTTATCAATGTCCGTCCGTCTATCCGTCTGTCCGTCTGTGGAAATCACACTAGCTTCCAAACGAAATGAAGTTGATAAAAATTTACTCAAATGTGTATTATGTCTGTAGGACTTTTGGTATTGAAAATGGGCTATGTAGGACCACATCTTCATATAGCCCCCATATAAATGTACCCCTCAATATTCGGTATTTTGATGATTTTAGCGGCATCATTTACCGGAATTGTTTCAAATTTGGTATTTGAAGTTCGTAATGGATACTGCAGCCTCAGACAGAAAATGAGCCATGTAGGTCCACGTCTTCGTATAGCCCCCATGTAACGATACCCTCCGATATTCGGTATTTTTATGATTTTAGCGACATTATTTAGTATTTTATTGTTTCAAATTTGGTATTTGAAGTTCGTAATGGATACTACAGCCTAGGACAGAATATGCCAGAAAATTGTCTGTGCAGGTCCACGTATTGTACCTCCCTATATTCGGTATTTTATTTATTTTAGCTACATTTAAACAGATTTTTTTTCAAGTTAAGCATTTGAATATTTTAATAGCTTAAGACAAAAGTTTCCTATACAGGCCCACGTCATCGTATAGACCCTAATATACGACTACATTCGTTATTTTTAAGATTTTAACAGAATTTTTAATGAATTTTATTTTTTAGAAAATTTCCAAATTTGTACCAAATGGCGGAGGGTATTCAAAGTTCGGCCTGTTAAGAATTTTCCATCCAAAAGATGTTGGTCCTGGAAACACACATTCTTAGACGTTTATTGCCCTTGAAAAATATTCTTAATAAATACGTGCTACATAGTCAGTTGGTACTTAAAAATCTTCTTAAAACATCTATTTTTTGTGTCCAGTTCTCAGGATTTTGTCTGTTGATCCTTAAAAAAATACTTCTTAAAATACGATTTAAAATGTTACTTAAAATCAATCATTCTGGTCCTTGGGAAAATATTCCAAAAATCCAAGTCTAAAGGTCCATAGATTCTTTAAAAATAAATCTTACAAAAATCAACGTTAATGTCACTAAGTCCTTGACAAAAGATCCCTTTTAACACAGTTGTGGTTATTGAAAATATATTCTTACAAGGGCTGTCAGTCCTTACAAATGCAATTCTTAAGAAATCCCCGTTGTCCTTGACAATTTTTTTGGAAAATTCATTACTATGGCTCCTTAGAAAATATCCTTACAAAATCAATGCTGTAAGGGCTGTTAGTCATTAAAAAATATTACTATGAATCTACGTTTTTTTTTAAGAAACAGAAGACATTTTATCACTCAAATTCGTTAACGGAAGCTAAGTATAATTTGATGTGTATAACAAGTAAAAAAGCTGTAAGTTCGGCTGGGCCGAACTTTTAATACCCTCCACCATTTGGTACAAATTTGGCAATTTCCAAAAAAAAACCGTTAAAAATTCTGTTAAAATCTTAAAAATACCGAATGCTTATACGACGACGTGGGCCTGCATAGGCAACTTTTGTCATAAATTATTACAATATTTAAATGCGAAACTTGAAGAAAAATCTGTTTATAATGTAGCTAAAATCGTCAAAATACCGAATATGGGGGGTACCGTTATATGGGGGCTATACGAAGACGTGGACCTGCACAGACAATTTTCTGGTATGGGCTGAAGTATCCATTACGAACTTCACATGCGAAATTTGAAAGAATCCCGTTAAATAATGTCGCTAAAATCATTAAAATACCGAATATCGGGGGGTACCGTTATATGGGGGCTATATGAAGACGTGGATCTACATGGCTCATTTTTTGACTTTGGATGAAGTATCCATTACGAACTTCAAATACCAAATTTGAAACGATTCCGGTAAACAATGTCGCTAAAATCATCAAAATACCGAATATCGGGAGGTACCGTTATATGGGGGCTATATGATAACTTGGACCTACATGGCCCATTTACGAACTTAACCTGCCTACTGGCAAAATATACATGTGTGCAAAATTTTAGCCTTCTATCTCAATTTGTTCGAAAGATAGCGTGATTACAACAGACAGACAGACAGACAGACACACAGACAGACAGACGGACATGGCTAACTCGTCTTAGAATTTTACGCCGATCAAGAATATATACTTTGTTGGGTCTGACATGAATATTTCGAGGAGTTACAAACGGAATGACAAAATTAATATACCCTCCATAGAATGGTGGAGGGTATAAAAATGTTTCAAGCAGAATGCTCACGCGTTCTCATTGAGTTTTTAATAGGCCAGTTATCTTATATTTTTTATCAGTTCTTATATAGATTGGGCACATTGATTTGTTTTTTAGCGAAATTCAATAAAATGATGCAACTCGTGTTTGGCCCAGAGTAATTTTGAAAATTATGTCACGACCCATTTTACACATTCTTCTTGTTTTCTCGGTTCGCGGTTCGAAACCCGTGATGATGGTAATGACGACGCAAAAAACAATGAATTTGCAAAACAAAAATAAAAAAAACCGTCAAAAGATAGCCGCCAAATCCCAAACAAAATATTTGCATGTGTAGGTCTGTGTGTCGAATATACGATGATGAAAGTCTGAATATAAATTACATAGCTTAGTGTTCAATGCGATATGAAACAAAAACTATTAATCACAAACACACAACAAAAGCAACAACAACAACAAAAGATATTGAACTATAATTAAATATACTACAACTATGATTATAATTTAGTATTTCGACTAAGAGAAGAGCACGTACAAAACCAAACATTTGCAATGACTCTCATTAACACCTGGCTGGCTGGCTGGCAGGTTGGTTGGCATTCGACGAAATGATAAAATAAAACGGCGTAAATTAAGTGGCCCCAGAAGAAATTCGGAATGAAGGTAGAGGTGGGAACGCGAGTCGAGGTGAGGAAAAGTGCTGACAATCTGACCCAGACAATTGAGCCAAAAACAAATACATTTTTTGAACACACACTCACACACACACCGGCCTTTTTGATAGCAAATATTTGACAATTCATTGTTAACTTTAACATTTAAGTGGATTCTATTCTTAAACTTTTTCGCTTTATTTGTCATAAAAACAAAAAACTTTGTAGAGATTTCTATTTGTTTAACTATATTTAAATTAAGTGTACAAATAATGATATTTTAGTAAGGCGAGACAGACTAAACTAAACCTCATTAGGGTGGCAGTAATAAAACTGATGTTAAAACATTTAATTGAGAATTAAGTAGATAAAATATGTCGGCATAGGCAGTGGAGCATAGCTGCAACGAATTTCGTAGGCAAAATAATTATTTCAAAGGACCAACAGGTAATAAGAAAAGGGATGTTTTCAAATATAACTTCTATTGGTTAAGAACATTTCGTTAAAGCCTACTAAAGTTATTCCAAGAAGCTAGAGACCACAAAAAGTGTATATTTTTCATACCCTACAACACTAGGTGTTGAGGGTATTATAAGTTTGATTGGGTCAAGAATTATGTAACACCTCGAAATATTGGTTTCCCACATGTGAAAGTATATATGGATCTTCCTAGCTCGCCGAGCTTAGTCAATCTAGCTATGTATGTCCGTCCGTCCGTCTGTCCGTCTGTCCATGTATTTGTAATTTGTAATCACTCTACAGGTCGCAATTATGGCCCGATCTTCACGAAATTTAGAATAGAGGATAGAATAGAACCCTATTTCTTTTGGAGATGATCGGATAATATTTAGGGGTTGAAATGGACCAAAAACTGAAAAAATTCTTGATTTTGCAGTTGCTCTACAGGTCGCAATTATAGACCAATCAAAGCGGAAGTTAGCATGGGGCTAGAGCTAAGGGCTGGGCCTTCCAATTTTGATGGTCATCGGGTAATATTTAGTGGGTGAAATAGGCCACAACATTTGTGTTAAATAAAAGTCAAATTTTCCATTGAACCGCGAATATTTTTAATCCCGGCGAAATCACAAATAGATGAACAGGTCAATTCTGACCGTTACGTAGATGCCGATAGTAAATATATCGGTTATATATAGCGAAATATATACAATGAGTATATACAAAGGAAGGGGATGTTAGTTAGAATGCTTATATCCCAAGAATGGCTGGACCGATTTTGACAAATTTTGTCAATTCGGAATGCCCTAAAATCTAAAAAAAAAAAATCGCAGAAAAATATGCCAATAATGATGTTAATATAGATTTTGTAGTATTTTTTTAATTTTTTCATATTTTTTATCGCATGTGATTTTTTCAATTTGACTTATAATATTTTGTAATATTTTTTCACCCTACAACACAGGTAGGGGATATTATATAATGATTGCTAATATCGTCCGATCCTCACGAAAATTTTCACAAGGGTAGGGTTGGGCTCAGAAGGACAGGCCTATTGTTTTCAATGACGTCCGCAATATATTAAGGGTTGAAATGGACCAAAGGTCACAAATAGAAACCAAAGGACACGAAATCACGCATAAAGTTAGAGTTTAGGACAGCGGGTATAATAGACCACTAATTTTGTTTGAAAAAATACCAGCATTACTTACAGGCAATATCCGAAATACACAAAAGGCGAACTTCTGACTTTTTTATGCTGATTTCGTTGACGAATATAGCCAAATATCGTATACAAGCAAATCATATAGACGAGTCTAAATTTGAAAGTACGGAGGGGCTTCTTGCTTTTGGAGATGATTGCAAAATATTTAGGGGTTCAAATTAACCAAAAACAGAAATGTTTTTCCGATCACACAATTGAAGCCAATCGACACACCTGTGAAGAGAGTTAAGGACAGGGGAGAATTCTATCATTTTGGATGACCATTGGATTATATTAAGCTGTAAAATGGACTACAACAACTAACAGCCCGACGGAGTGCATAAATATTGAGCAAATGTCCCTAGTCAAAATCCTAATTTATAATTCCAATATGGATTTGGACATAAGGGGGCTTCTAACATATTGTGGTGTTGTAGGGTATTACATAGTCGGCCCCGCACGACTATAGCCTATGCTTACTTGTTAAGAATATTTTTATACCCTCAGCCATATGGCTAGAGAGGTTATGTATTATTTGATACGGCAAAACTTGTCTCATCGAAATAATAGCTTGAGAACCCTCCCGATCTAGCGATGTCCGTCCGTCTGTCTGTCTGGCTCGTGGGTACGAGTATCTAAAAGGGAGTATCCAATTTGGTCCAAACTTGTACGTCGTATAAAACATATATCGAGTTCGAAATAGGCAATATCGATCCACTCCTTCTAGTGCCTCCCCCACAAAAGGTCCAAATTATCAAAGAAAAAAAAATTCCCCATTGAAAGAGAAAAAGTAATTCAGTTTTGTGCAAACATAAAAATTTTAATATTTGTGTGAGTACAAGGTCAGTTGCGAATGGATACTATCGGTCCACTCCATCAAAAACCTCCCTCAAAAATGGTCAAAATTTTGAATAATTATAAATCTTATAAAATATGAAATAAGAGTCCCATTGCCTTTAAACTTTGCACATTTCAATATTTCTGCCAACTCTAGATCTGGTATGAAGATAGAACAGAATGCACCACTCCTTCTGGTACTTCCCACACATCGGGTCAATATGTTGGTAAATATATATCTCATGGAATGCGAAATGACCATTGGGTTTTTTTTTTAAACTCGGCACAACTCAATATTTCTATCAACACAAGATCTGTTACAACACAAGGAAGTTGGGATGTATAGGTCCACCCCTTTTGGCACCTCCCCCACAAGGTTTAACATAACCAAAATACGAAATAAACCTTTGACTCTTTTTAATTTTTGCACATTCCAATATTTCGACTAGCACTTCTGGTACCTTCCCATTCAAAGGGTAACAATTTTCAATATTTATGTCTCTCGTAACTTCTCGGTTTAAACTAGCTCATTCAACCATAGTTCTGATGTGAATATGGAATTTTTTCGACCCAATCCTTCCGGCGCCATCCCATAAAGGGCCAACTTTTTGAATAATTACAAGTCTCGTGCAAGCAAAATAAAATTTTTTGAACAGAGACCAACAATTGCAGATTTTTGCAGAATATAATTTTCGAGTCCCAAAAGACCCTAGAGAATTTTTCATAGGAATTATCATGGTGGATTTTACGGATTATCATGGTGGATTTTTTCTTGACAACCAATTCTGTCTTTTTAGTGATTTTTAAGGCCCACCTGACTAATAAACGATTTTTTTTAAGGCCAACTAAACTATGATCGTGATTTAAAAAAAATATATTTTCCAAGATCAAAATATGATTTTTTATACCCTCCACCATACAGGATGAGATAAAAAAAACTGCAACAAGATCAAACGCCATAATTTTTACATTTTTTTAATGTTATTAATTAAAGCAACAAATGTTGGAAATAGCATCAAATTTTGAATAAGTTCGGATTTGTTCGAATTGGTCATCTTTGGCACGGCAATTATGGCCTTCAAACGGCCAATGAAGCCGTCATACGCTGCCCGAATGCTGCTCTGCGGTGTTTTGGCCCATTCCCGGCGAAGAGCTTGCTCAAGGTGATCGACACTTTGGTATTTTTTAGTGCCAACCTTGCTCTCCAAAATACTCCAGACACAATAGTCCACCAGATTGGTATCTGGAGATTTAGGTGGTCGTTGTGCTCTGGAAATGAAGCCAGGAACTTCATTTTAAACCATTCTTGGTGGCGTTGGAATGTCCAAGGTCTGCGGCCAAATGTTTGCGTGCCCAAGATTTTAATACACCTCCAGAATATTTTTGCGATAATATTCGGCATTTATTCTGATGCCACGGTCGATTAATACAAGCGGAGAGCGACTATCGCCTGTTATGGCGGCCCATACCATCACCATGGCCGGCGCTTGAGTTCTGGTGGCCAACCGAAGGTGCACATTTTCAGCAGACCTCTTTGGGAAGTAAACACGATCATTTTGTTTGTTTACAAACTGCTGGAAAACGAATGTTTTCTCATCGGAGAAACCCAAATTCGGCAGTTCACCACTTTCGGCCAAGCGAAGCAACTCTTTAGCTCTTTCGAGTCTATTTTCTTTCCGTTGCGATGTAAGTTCTTGCACTTTTTGGAATTTCAATGGCTTTACCCGGAGCTCATTTTTCAACATTTGCCGAATGGAATATTGCGATATGTTCAGCTCACGAGCCATTTTTCGGCCGATCAAGTCGCTTTTTATACCCTCCACCATACATAGTATGGAGGGTATATTAAGTTCGTCATTCCGTTTGTAACTCATCGAAATAATCATTTTAGACCCAACAAAGTATATATTCTTGATCAGCGTAAAATTCTAAGACGATTTAGCCCTGTCCGCCTGTTGTAATCACGCTACAGTCAAAACGAATTAAGATAGTAAGCTAAAATTTTGTACAGATCCCTCTTTTGTCTGCAGGCAAGTCAAGTTCGAAGATGGATATCATATAGCCTCCATATAACGGTACCCCCCGATATCTGGTATTTTGATGATTTTAGACACATTTTCCAATGGAATAGTCTGAAAATCCACAGGAGGAGTTCTTTTTGAGCGCTTTACCCCCTGAAAGAGAATTGTCTATATGGGTTCACGATATCGTATAGCCCCAATATAATGGTCCCCCCCGATATTCGGTATTTTGATGATTTTAGCCACATTTTTCATCGGAATTGTCTGAAATTCTACACAAGGAGTTCTTTGTGAGAACTATATTTCTTGGAAGATAATTATCTATATAGGTCCGCGGTATCCTATAGCCCCCATATAACCCTGTATATATAAAATTCATCAATTTTATTGTTTAAATAGTTTTTTTTTTTTTTTTTTTTTTTTTTGTCAAGAGTTTTTAAAGTAATATTCGTTGATATTTTTAAAAATAATTATTTAAAAATAGTTTTCAAGGGCTTTGAAAGATAAACATCCCACCCTCTATTATCTTGTTCGGAATATAACTGGCCTAGACATTTATATTCTATTTTTAGCCAAAAGATTTCACAAGATTGTGTTTTTTAATTAGTTCTCAAACACTTGGGAATTTGTTGTCTCCTAAAAAATTTCCTGCAACGTCATGCCATTCCATCTCCTCACAATATTTGCTGAATTTCATCACACCATTCTTTTATGCTATTTGCATATTAAATATTCCAAAAAAAAACAAACTTTTTCAAAAATATTCCATCTTAAATTGGTGTACTTTAATAAATCACATGGAAATTATGGCAATAATGTTTATTTGCCTAAGCGCCGTGAAATGTGTGAAATGTTCTCATTTGAGGTGGATGCGGATTTGGGGGGCTTGTCTCGAGCAGTGGTGGAATGGAATAGCTGGATGAATGGTGTGATAATTGATGTGTTAACATTTTGTCATAATGACATGATGGACTGACTGATTTTGTTTAATAATTATGTTTATTTATGATGATGGCGATAGAGTTGGCCGAGATTCAAACATCACCCACAACCAGCCGCCAAGCACCTGCAAAAATTTCCTAGTTTGTTTGCATGATAAGATATTTACTCTATTGGAAAAATACTATGCATGTTTGTGTGTATGCATGTTTTTATTGCTACTCATCGACTAAAGTTACAACGCAATTGGTAAACAAAATCTGTCAGCTTTTTAACTTGGTTATATTCCGTTGATATCAAAGTACGTGAATTTTGGTAATTGGTTATCTGGGTAATTTTCCAGCGGCGCCACCTAAAATACGCAACAACAGAAGAAAAAATTTGGATGTTGTTCATTAAACATCGAACTTATAAAATAAAAAAATTATTTTGCGTCGCATAGAAAAATGCTAGACTAGATGTGAGTGTGGGAAAGGTGAAAAATATTGGGCTTTTTATAAAACAAAGAGTGTCACTTTCACAGTGACAAGAAATTTTTAAGAGGTCAAGAGGTTATAAAGAGGAAATTTTTACAATTTTTTTTAAAGGACTTCTAGAGTCATCAATTATTTTTAAGAATATTTTTGAGGGCACATCAGAGGCTATAGAGGTTAATAAAAATGATTTTTTATGGATTTCTCAGACCATATATAAGTATATTTAAGAATAATTTAAAGGGCTATTAAGGCCATAAACGTGGATTTTTTAAAGAATATTTTTAAAGGACAACTAGAGCCATAAATGTGGATTTTTTTTAAAAAATATTTTTTCATCCATGCAATAATCTTAGAATTTTCAAGAATGATCTTCGAAGATTATTCATGCAATAATTCAAAATTTTAAAAGAATATCTTTCGGGGACCTTTCATGCAATACTTGTCAACTATCCACGCAATAAAATAGTTTTCAAAGATCATAAGGTCCAGTATCGTGGATTTTGAAATAAAAATTTTCCTAAGCCAACAATTGTGGATTTTTAGAAGATTTTGTATCTAGAACAATAATGCCAAGAATCGTGGATTTTAAATAGAAAAATATTTCCAAGGACCAAAAGGTCAAGAATCGTGGATTTTTAAAAGAAAAATTTTTCCAAGGACCAAAAGGTCAAGAATCGTGGATTCTTAAAAGAAAAATGTTTCCAAGGAAGAAAAGGTCAAGAATCGTGGATTCTTAAAAGAAATTTTTTTTCCAAGGACCAAAAGACCGAGAACCGTGGATTTTTAAAAGAAAAATTTTTCCAAGGAAGAAAAGATCAAGAATCGTGGATTTTAAAAGAAAATTTTTTCCAAGGACCAAAAGGCCGAGAAGCGTGGATTTTTAAACGAAAAATTTTTCCAAGGACCAAAATGCCGAGAAGCGTGGATTTTTAAAAATTTTTCCAATGAAGAAAAGGTCAAGAATCGTGGATTTTTAAAAGAAATTTTTTTCCAAGGACCAAAAGACCGAGAAGCGTGGATTTTAAAAGAAATTTTTTTCCAAGGACCAAAAGACCGAGAAGCGTGGATTTTTAAAAGAAAAATTTTTCCAAGGAAGAAAAGATCAAGAATCGTGGATTTTTAAAAGAAAATTTTTTCCAAGGACCAAAAGGCCGAGAAGCGTGGATTTTTAAAAGAAAAATTTTTCCAAGGAAGAAAAGATCAAGAATCGTGGATTTTTAAAAGAAAAATTTTTCCAAGGACCAAAAGGCCGAGAAGCGTGGATTTTTAAAAGAAAAATTTTTCCAAGGAAGAAAAGATCAAGAATCGTGGATTTTTAAAAGAAAATTTTTTCCAAGGACCAAAATGCCAAGAATCGTGGATTTTAAAAGAAAATTTTTTCCAAGGAAGAAAAGATCAAGAATCGTGGATTTTTAAAAGAAAAATTTTTCCAAGGACCAAAAGGCCGAGAAGCGTGGATTTTTAAAAGAAAATTTTTTCCAAGGACCAAAATGCCGAGAAGCGTGGATTTTTAAAAGAAAATTTTTCCAAGGACCAAAATGCCGAGAAGCGTGGATTTTTAAAAGAAAATTTTTTCCAAGGACCAAAATGCCGAGAAGCGTGGATTTTTAAAAGAAAATTTTTTCCAAGGACCAAAATGCCGAGAAGCGTGGATTTTTAAAAGAAAATTTTTTCCAAGGACCAATCGTGATTTTTTAAACGAAATTTTTCGAAGGAACAAAAAGCCAAGAATCGTGAATTTTTAAAAGAAAATTTCCAAGGAACAAAAAAACAAAGAATCGTGAATTTTTAAACGAAATTTTTCGAAGGAACAAAAAGCCAAGAATCGTGAATTTTTAAAAGAAAAATTTTCCAAGGACCAAATGGTCAAGAATCGTGGATTTTTAAAATAAACTTTTTTCCAAGGACCAAAAGGCCAAGAATCGTGGATTTTTAAAGAAAATTTTTCCAAGAACCAAAATGTCAAGAATCGTGGTTTTTTAAAAGAAAAATTTCCAAGGACCAAAAGGCCAAGAATCGTGGATTTTTAAACGAAGTTTTTCCAAGGACAAAAGGCCAAGAATCGTGAATTTTTAAAAGAAAACTTTCCAAGGATCAAAACGCCAAGAATCGTGAATATTTTAAAGAAAACTTTCCAAAGACCAAAATGTCAAGAATCGTGAATTTTTATAAGAAAACCTTCCAAGCATCAAAACGCCATGAATCTTAGATTTTTAAAGAAAATTTTCCTAGGACCAAAAAGCCAAGAATCGTGGATTTTTAAAAGAAATTTTCGAAGGAACGAAATAGCAATACTCGTGAATTTCTGGAAGAATATTTGAGGTACCCACAGAGCAATATTAGTGGATTGTTAGCAACATTATTTCTAAAACAATAAGGCCAAGAATAGTGGATTTTGAAAATAACATTTTCCAAAGACCACAAGAACATAATCAAGGATTTTTTACAAGAATTTTGCCAAGGACCAACTGAACAAAATTCATGAATTTTTCAACGACCAATTGTGGATTTTTAAACTAAAATTTCCAAGGACAAACAAAGCAAAAATTTTATTTTTTTTTAAAGAATTTTTTCAAGAACTAAAAGGCCAAGGATCTTGGATATTTTAAACGAAAATTTCTCAAGACCAAAAAAATTTGGGTACTTTTTTAAAGGTAAAGAATCGAGAATTTTTAAAAGAGTTTTTGAGGATTAAAAAAATGTCCATGGACAAAAAAACTGCAACAAAGTCAAACGTTATAATTATTACTTTTTCAAAAAAAAAATTATTGAATAAAAGCGAAAAATGTCGGAAATTGCATCAAATTTTAGAATAAGTTTAGATTTGTTCGAATTGTTCCACCTTTGGCACGAATTACGGCCAATGAAACCGTCACACCGCGGCCCGAATGTTGCTTTGCGGTATTTTGGCCCATTCCCGGCGAAGCGCTTGCTTGAGGTGATCGACACTTTGGTAGTTTTAGTGCTAACCTTGCTTTCCAAAATACTCCAGACCACAATAGTACAACGTATTGGTATCCGGAGATTTCGATGGCCATTGTGAAGAACCTCATTTTGTAAGAATTCTTGGGTGGCGATGGTGCTGAGTCCTGTTGGAATGTCCAAGGTCTGCGGCCAAAATGTTTGCGTGCCCAGGGCAGAATATTTTCGCGATAATATTCGGCATTCATTCTGATGCCACGGTCGATTAATACGAGCGGAGAGCAACCATCGGCTGTTATGGCGGCGCACACCATCACCATGGCCGGCGCTTGAGTTCTGGTGGCCAACCGAAGGTGCACATTTTCAACTGACCTCTTTGGGAAGTAAACACGATCATTTTGTTTGTTTACAAACTGCTGGACAACGAATGTTTTCTTATCGGAGACGGAGAAAACCAAATTCGGCAGTTCACCACTTTCGGCCAATCGAAACAACTCTTTAGCTCTTTGAGTCTATTTTCTTTCTGTTGCGGTGTAAGTTATTGCACTTTTTAATTTCATTGGCTTTACCACAAGCTCATTTTTCAATATTTGCCGAATGGAATATTGCGATATTCTCACGAGCCATTTTTCGGCCACAGCGACGCTCAAGTCGCTTCTTTACTTTTCAAACTATTTCTGCTGATATGCCTATTTTCTTTCGTCCACTTCCTTGACGTGGGGCTACGCTACCAGTATCACGGTAATGAGCGATTTATGTTGGAGTGCTCCATCGATATCCACTTGTGGTTTTCCAGTCAAATATAAAGAAATCACACTATCACGCTTGAATTCCATCACGAATAACTTTTTTTCTGGAAAATTTTCAGCAAAATGCTTTTGTACAGCACAATGTACAATTTTGTACAATATAATGAGCTGTCAATGGAATAATTTGAACAGCTGTCGAACGAGTAGTTTAGAAATGACAGCAGTCTGAAGTTGGTTGCAGTTTTTTCATGTCACCCTGAAATTAAACCATTGCGATTTTTTTTGTTTCTTGTAGCATCAATAGCAATAAAAGTGAATTTTTAAAGGACCGTGTACCACGGATTCTTGAGCCATCCGACCATATTTGGGGATATTTTGAAAAATCCGGGACTTTCGAAAAGGAGTAAGACATGTTTAATATTGAAAACAAAGGAAAATATAGATACGGTATTGAATTTTAATAAGGGAAGAAATAGTTAATTCTAGCTGTGAACATTTTATTTGTCTTATTATTATTATTATTATTATTATTATTATATTATTATTATTATATTATTATTATTATTATTATTATTATTATTATTATTATTATTATTATTATTTATTATATTATTATTATTATTATTATTTATATTAGTTATAGTATTATTTATTATTATTATTATTATTATTATTATTATTATTATTATTATTATTATTATTATTATATTATTATTATTATTATTATTATAGTATTATTATTATTATTATTATTATTATTATTATTATTATTATTATTATTATTATTATTATTATTATTATAATTAGTTTATTATTATTATTATTATTATTAGTATTATTATTATTATTATTATTATTATTATTATTATTATTATTATTATTATTATTATTATTTATTATTATTATTATTATTATTATATTATTATTATTATTATTATTATCTATTATTATATTATTATTATTATTATTATTATTATTATTATTGTTATTATATATTATATATTATTATTATTATGTATTATTATTATTATTATTATTATCTATTATATTATTATTATTATTATTATTATTATTATTATTATTATTATTATTATTATTATTATTATTATTATTATATTATTATTATTATTATTCTTATTATTATTATTATTATTATTATTATTATTATTATTATTATTATTATTATTATTATTATTATTATTATTATTATATTATTTATTATTATTATTATTATATTATTATTATTATTATATTATTATTATTATTATTACTTATTATTATTATTATTATTATTATTATTATTATTATATTATTATTATTATTATTATTATTATTATATTATATTATTATTATTATTATTATTCTTATTATTATATATTATTATTATTATATTATTAGTTATTATTATCTATTATTCTTATTAATTATTATTCTTATTATTATTATTATTATTATTATTATTATTATTATTATTATTATTCTTATATTATTATATTATTATTATTATTATTATTATTACTTATTATTATTTATTATTATATTATTATTATTATATTATTATTATTAGTATTATTATTATATTATTATTATTATTATTATTATTATTATTATTACTATTACTTATTATATTATTATTATATTATTATATATTATTATTAGTATTCTTATTATATTATATATTATTATTATTCTTATTATTATTATTCTATATTATTATTATTATTATTATTATTATTATTATTATTATTATTATTATTATTATTATTTTATTATTTATATTATTATTATTTTTAAATAAATCTTGTGGCTGAAACCGGTTGACATAAAAAGCTAATTCCTTTCTAATAACATATTGTTTTGTTTATTTACTATGCAGTCCAAAGTGCAAAATTTTATTTGAAATTATAATACAACTATAAAACGTCGAAACGAAATTCATTCAAAAAATCTTATTGAGTCGTAGTATTTGAATTATTATTAGTAGTAGTCAAACAAATGATTAATTTTCGAAAACGCTGCAGGCTATTTTTTAATTAATTCATTCAATTTCTTGAAACATTCATTTGGGTGTCCATTTGTGAATATTCATGATAAGCTAATATTTTGTCAATCCAATCCAAAACAAACAATTAAATAAAATTTACTTTCAAAACAAAAAAATGACTTGGCAAAAAGTAGTGGGTATTAATTATAGAAAGTTGTGTTAAATGTTGCGATAAGATCTTCACTTGTATCAAATCGAATGGGCCGTAGAATCAGAAAAAAAGATAGAGCTGTTCCAGAGATAGAAAAATTTCAAAGCTCATCAAAAGTAGAATATAATAGACAGACATTATATCTAAATGCAAGACCCTAAAACCCTCTAATACTACCAAAGAAAGGGCGCCTCCTAATTGTGTATTAGAAATTTAGAGAAACCCCTTTCTTTATATATCATGATCATATCCCAAGCTTCCTCCCATTCTACAACTTGCCAAAAAAAAATCAGGCCTACATCTTTCTCTGCCTCCGGCACACGAGTCGTTGCGGTATTTTTTTTTTTTTTGTAATCACCTCAATTCATTTCGATAGCCAAATTCTAGGAAGTCTTAAATCAAAAATGTTGTTCTCTTCGCATTGCATATGTCACACGTACGGTCGTCGTTTTGTTTACAACTTTTTGAGCAATTGTTGTCATTCATTATTGATAAGCTCGAAAGAAAAAAAAAAACACTACAAAACAAAGAAACTAAGAAGAAAACAAAAATATTTGTTTAACTCGAAACTAAATGATACTCGTCGAAATGAAGACTAGCAGGCAGAAGGAGAGGCTATCAGCAAGTAATTCCCCTTGAATTATTCGTTGTAGTGAATGATTCAGTATTAATAAGTCTCTCGTCGAAAGAAGCTACAATGAACTTGACGAGGTTGGTGTATTGTGTGGAGGTAAGACAAGAACTTCAGATCTTCAAGCCGTAGAAGAAGGCATCGAGGTATTCTGCTCGTAGAAAAGGCCTGGAGGTCTTCTGCTCGTAGAAGAAGACCTGGGGTCTCTTGACATTGACCGCCTGAAGGGCTTCTGGCTATAGAGGACCTCTATGTACGCATTAAAGATCTGGATCTAGAGGCCTTCTAGCCACAGAAGAGAGGAGGATTAGAGACATAGAAGACCTGGAGGTATATAGTCATACAAGACTAGGAGGTCTTCTTTCTATAGAAGACCTGGTGCCTTCTAGCCATTGAAGACCTGGTGTATTAAACCTATACAAGACCAAGTTACAATCATAGAAAACCTTGAGGTCTTCTAGCCATAGAACTTGTAAAGGTCTTCTAACTTTAGGGTACCTGGAGGGTCTTTTAGATATATAAAACAATGTCGTTATAATACAAGACCTGGAGCACTTTCAGCTACAGAATATGTAAAGTCTTAACCTGTAAAGGTCTTCTAACTTTAGGGTACCTGGGGGGTCTTTTAGATATATACAACAAGGTCGTTATAATTAAAGACCTGGAGCACTTTCAGCTACATAATATGTAAAGTCTTATAGATATAAAAGAGTTGACCCTGAGGACTTCAACCTAAACATGTCCCGCAAGTATTTTAAAAATAAAAGACCCGAAGGTATTCTATCTTGCATCTTCTGGCTAGAGACGATTTGGCGCAAATGTAATCCTCCTATCAGAAAATGCTATACATTTTACTACTGGCCTTAATGTCAGTTCTGTTTTGGTATTTTGTAGTAAACACACTCCAAATACACGTTTTCTAAAAAATGTTACGCTACACTGCTCCAGAACGCGGAATATGCTATTGACTATTTAGTTGACCAATAATCGGTCGATGACTTTGGTGACTTTACTACTGGTGAAACACCGCGACGTTAGTAGCTCTCCCCAAAGAGACTGGCACAACAAAAGATGCTGCCAGGCACGGCAGACCCCGGAGTATCCGTTCTGCAGAGAATATTGCTGCTGTAGCCAAGGATGTCATGGAAGCGCCGTTGACATCGACCAGACGACGTCCTACCCACGGTGTTTACAGCGAATTTTGGAACAAGATTTCAAGATGTTTCCGTACAAAGTCCAGGTGATGCGGTCGGTGACTTTGGCACAACGTGACTTACTACTGGTGAACCACGGCAGACCCCGGAGTATCCGAATATTGCTGCTGTAGCCGAGGATTGTCATGGAAGCGCCGTTGACATCGACCAGACGACATCCCACCCAACGGTCTTTACAGCGATTTTGGAACAAGATTTCAAGATGTTTCCGTACAAAGTCCAGGTGGTGCATCAGCTAACCGCCAATCGCGTCTTACATACGCTCAAGGCATCCTTAATCGCCACCAAGAAGAAGATGATTTTCATCAAAAATAATTATGAGTGTTGAGGCCCATTTCGTCTTAGAGGGAACGTAAATAAGCAGAATGTATGCTTCTGGCATACTGAAATCCGCGTGTAACCCACAAAGAGCCATTACACCCTCTCAAAGTCACTGTATGTTGTGCTGTATTCGCTGGAAGAGTCATCGGGCTTTTTTCTTCGAAGACGTCGCGAGCCAACGGTTACTGTGAATTCATTGAAAACATATTCTTAAAAAAAACTAAATTTTTAATTATATGTTCGTTTAATAAATAATATTTTTTTAAAAGTTCGCGATATTCACCAGGAAGGTCCTTGGGAAAAACAAGTAAAAGCTGGGCCCGAACTTTGAATACCAATTTTCAAAAAAAAATTAAACTCCGTTAAGAATTCTGTTAAATCTTAAAAATACCGAATGTATCCGTCTATACAACAACGTGGACCTGAATAGCCCCTTTTGTCAAAACCCATTACATACTCAAATGTGAACAAAAATCTGTTTATAATGTCGCTAAAATCATCAAAATACCGAATATCGGCAGGTTACCGTTATATGGGGCTATACGAAGACGTGGAACTGCACAGAAACCTTCTTTCAGAGACTGTAGTATCCATTACAAACTTCACAATACCATTATATGGGGCTAGTATCATTCAAGTACCATATATGGGGCTATATCAAAACGTGGACCTACATGGCCCAGACGGACATCGCTAAATCGGCGTAAAATTTTATGCTGATTAGAATGTATGTATTTTGCGGGGTCTAAGATGTATATTTTGAGGTGTTACAAACGGAATGACAACCTTAGTATACCATGCATACTATGGTGAAGGGTATAAAAAATATTTGTAAAAATCCGCAATTATGGCTCGGGTGGCCCTTGAAAAATATTTTTTTAGAATCCACTTTCATTTCTTGTATGGTCCATGAAAAATTATCTATAAAAATCCACGATTATAACTTGGAACGTCCTTAAAAGTTAATTTTTTTAAAGTCCACGATAATCATATCGATAGGCCTTGAAAAAATATTCGTATAAATCAACGATTATTGCTTGGTGGTCCTCAAAAATATTCTTTAAAGTTCACGATTATAGTTTGGAAGGTCTTTGAGAGTATATTGTTCAAAAGTCCACGATAATCATTGTATGGTTCTTGAAAAAAAAAAACATTCTTAAAAATCCATGATTATTGCAGGGGTGGTCCTTGAAAAAATACCTTTTAAAAATTCACAATTATTGCTTGGATGGCCTTAAAAAATATTCTTTAAAAGTTACGATTATGCTTGGAAGGTCATCAAAAAAAAAAAAATATTCAATAAAAACTACGATTACATCTTAGAAGGTCCTAAACCATATTCCATAAAGTTCACAATTGTTGGTTGGAAGGTCCTAGAAAAAATCCCCGACACAATTATGCTTGGATGGTCGTTGAAACATATTCTATAAAAATCCACGATTATAGCTTGAAAATTCTAGAAAAAAAAAACATTCAAAAAATATCATAAAAATTCACGATTATTGCTTGGGTGGTCCTTAAATTTAAAAAAAATATTATTTAAGAATCACATTTACCCTGGAAGGTCCCTAAAAAAATATTATTTTAATCCAAGATAATTGCATAGTTGATTCTCGAAGAAATACTCAGTAAAAATCCATAGTTATTGTTCCAAAGATCCTTGAAAAATTATTATTTAAATGTTCACGATTACTGTTGCAAGGTCCTTGTTAAAAGACCACGATGATTGCATGGTCCTCGAAAACTATTCTTTAAAAAATCCTCGACCACCAAAAACCCATTCAATAATTGTCAATGGATGGGCAAAAATAAACAAATACTTCCTGAAAATATTTCAAGCTCATGGCTTAAATCCTTAAATAACAGACCCCCTAAATAGTCGACTATAAAATGTCCAATTTGTCTTAGGAGGCTCTAATTTCCATCCCTGCGCTTCTCTCAATTACAAAAAAAAAAAAAAAAAAAAAAAAACAAGAACATGTTCAACATCGCAAAGCATAAGTTCTGAATCCGCTAAAATCTCCAGAATTAAAACACAATTAAACTAGCAATTTGTTATATTCGAACACAGGAAAAGATTTTCAATAAACTTAATTTTAAATTAAGAAATTATTTTCAAACATTATTTGTCACAATGTTGGGAGGTATTAGAATATGGAATTTCATGTCTAAGCCTCATAATTTATTGAACACACCCTCCTTATAATATGGGTATTAGCCAATAAATTCCATACAATTTTCGTAATAAATTTTTCACTTGAAATGAGGCAAACAAATAACAACAACAACGTCACAGAATGGCGTACGACATCAGCGCCAGGTAAAAAAAGGTACTTTACCCATTTCTCCGGAATGTAAACGATAATAATTTAAAAAAATCAATTTGTATTTTTTTAAATGGAGCGGGGAGAGGGGGAGGTGGGCGAACCTTGTCACAATTCTTCGAATGAATGAATGATCGAGAGGTTGTTATCGCGAAAAAACCTACACATGTAAGTATTTACTTCGTTTCCGTTAAGTATCTCACACAATTGTGATTAGGAGTGTTTATACCGGCCGACCAATTGTTATTTATCAGTTCGCCGATAATGGTGATAGGATCAGTTTAAATGGCCGTTTCAGAAATCAAATATAACTTCATACTAATCGAATGTGTTTCGTATTTTTTTATTAGTTTTTTTTTTTTAAATTGTTTTGTCATAAAACAATTCCCTAATTAATTTTGATATTAAAAGACTTACCAACATTTTAGTACATGCAGCATCACACCTACAACATAAATTTATGTTTTAAAACCCATTAACAATTAATTTTTTTAAGAATTAATAAAAATCGAGGTTAAGAAATATTAAAAAAAATAGATTTTGGAAAAAACGGGGCCCAATATTCTTGGATTTTTTTATTTGTTATACCCTACACCACATAGTGGTAATTCTACCCTACACCACATAGTGGTAAGGGTATTATGTCTTTGTGCATTTGTTTGTAACAGGCAAAAGGAAACGAGATAGACTCATAGTTACTTTTGAGGATCTCCATAGAAACACTTTCTGAGTTGATTTTATGCATGTCAGTCCGTCTGTCCGTCCGTCTGTCCGCGTATTCTTGTGAACAATGCAGGGTCGCATTATTACCCAATAAGATGAAATTTTGCAACAAGTCATTGTGTTTGCCCAAGGACGAACCCTATTGAAATTGGAGATATCGGTAAAAATTTAGATATAGCTCCATATATATCTTCGTCCGATTTGCCTTTTATTGTGCACCAAACGTGTAATATCAGCCGAATAGTATGGAATTTGCACATACAACAAATTAGGCTGAAAATAAGTATGTCAAATTTTATCGAAATCGGTCAGATATAGCTATAGCTCCCATATATATGTTCATCGATTTGTTATTTTGTCCTCCGCAGCCGTCATTGCACTCTGTAACAACAATATTTGGGGAATATATCAAAGCAGCTCAGAAATACCTTTGCTAAATTTTATCGAGATCGGTTCAGATTTGGATATAGCTCCCATATATAACTTCGTCCGATTTACCATTATTGTGCACCAAACGTCTAAAATTGTCCAAATGGGATGGAATTTGGCACATACGACCGAATTTAGTCTAGAAGGTAGTATGCCAAATTTGGTGAATATCGGTTCCGATATAGTTATAGCTCCCATATATAGTTCATCCGATTTATTGTATTGTTACCCACAGCCGTAATAGCACTCCGTAATAACGATATTCAGGGAAATATATCAAATACTGTTCAGAAATATCTTGGCCAAATTTTATCGAGATCGGTTCAGATTTGGATATAGTTCCGATATATATTTTTATCCGATTTCAAATTAATTTCGCACCAAATGGGCAATACAAGTCCGAATTTAAAGATACAAACGCTTCGGCATATTTAGTCCTTTGAATTTTAAATTATAATTATAATCATAGCGCGTATGATTGAATTCCCATGAAAACTTTTAATTATTAAGTGGAGCTCACTAAATTAGCAAAGTGGTGTAGGGTATCATAAAATCGGCCCC
>NW_026712189.1:397500-512188 GCF_030504385.1 Musca domestica | reverse complement strand
AACATTTAATGACATTTTTAAAATTCTCGATTACAAATCTGACAGACCATAATATAAATCATCAAAATAATCAAAACACACACACTTAACTTCAACGGTTACAAAATGTAGGGTAAAACAGCAACTCAACCCATTGGTCTTTTTGGCAGCTGGTCATTTGTCGCTTACCGGTGTTTCCCGGCAATCAAGAAAAAAAAAATGTGTATAGCCAGACAGAAAATAAAATCAAATTAACATAAATAAACAAAAAATCAACACATATGACGATGGTCGATCGGTCGGACGGTCGGTATTATTACAATTTGTTCAAGCGTGCGTGCGTGTGTTTGTTGAGTTGAATTTGTGTGTCAAGGTGATAGCATCACCCAAACGACATCTTTGTATTTTCAAAATAAATATTTATACCAATTCCTCAATTCACCACCCCCCACCTTCCACCAACAACATCACGAATTCCATGGGTTTTATTGAAAATTGTTGGTATTTTTTTCTATTTTTTCCTTGTAGGCAATAAAATTTAAAACTGAATGTTTAAACCATTCTCTGTCGTTTTAAATCAAGGAATTACATGGTTTCCAGCCCCAAGGTACAATTAATCTCTTGTCTTGAACACACACCGAACCATAATTATTGATCAATTTCGTAAAGTTATTAACGCTATAAACAAACAACAATTATAACAACATTCATTGAGAAATTTTAATTAAATTATGCAATTAAATTTCGTGAAGTACTTTAGAGAGCACTTAGCCTTAATGGGTTCGGGGTATGACGTTGGATGATATTGTTGTTTCTGTCGCCAGTCTGCCATCATCCATCGATGGCTGGCTGGATGGTCGTTCTGCACTTTTGCCAATCGAACCATAAATCAATTCAAGGCTTTCCGATAAATAATTCAAGGTTTGATTGTCAATTAATTATGATTTATGTCCGGGTACAGAGAAATCGTGGCATGCTTCACTTGAAGCTATGTTTTGAGTACAGCAATTGAAATATAATTACAATTAATCAAAATGGTATTATGTCTTATGTTCGAGTTGAATGATATAATTTTTGATATTTTCAAATACCAGAGCTTTCTCTTCATAACTGAACTACTTCAGTGGTACTCCAAGGGGGTTACAGATAATGTAGATATTTCAGTCGAGAAATATAAACCAGTAAAGAAAGTCTTAAACTTTGCTAATTTAGTAAAGCTGCGCATAATAATTAAAAGTTTTTATGGGAGAATTCAATCATACACGCTATGATTACAATTATAATTTAAAGTTCAAAGGACTAAATATGCCGAAGCATTTGTATCTTTTAAATTCTGACTTGTATTGCCCATTTGGTGCACAATTAATTTGAAATCGGATAAAAATATATATGGGAGCTATATCCAGATCTGAATCGATCTCGATAAAATTTGGCAAAGATATTTCTGAGCTGTATTTGATATATTTCCCTGAATATCGTTGTTACAGAGTGCATATTACTGCTGTGGGTAACAAATATAACAAATGGGATGAATAATATATATGGGACCTATAGCTATATCTGAAGCGATCTTCACCAAATTTGACATACTAGCTTCTAGACTCAATTTGGTCGTAAGTGCCAAATTTCATCCCATTTGGACAAATATTAGACGTTTGGTGCACAATAACATGTAAATCGGACGAAGTTATATATGGGAGCTATATCCAAATCTGAACCGATCTCGATAAAATTTAGCAAGGGTATTTCTGAGCTGTATTTGATATATTTCCCCAAATATTGTTATTACAGAGTGCATATTACGGCTGCGGAGGACAAAACTAACGAATCGGATGCACAATATATATGGGAGCTATAGCTATATCTGAACCGATTTCGATCAAATTTGGCATACTTATTTTCAGGTCCAATCTGATCGTACGTACAAAATTCCATACTATTCGGACCAATACTACACGTTTGGTGCAAAATAAAAGGCAAATCGGACGAAGATATATATGGGAGCTATATCTAAATTTTTACCTATTATCTCCAATTTCAATAGGGTTTGTCCTTGGGCCAAACAAATGATTTGTGCAAAATTTCATCTGGATAGGGCAATAAATGCGAACTGTACTTTGTTTACAAAAATAGATGGACATACGGACATGCATAAATCGACTGAGAATGTGATTCTATGCAGTTCATCAAAAGGAACTATGGGTCTATCTCGTTTCCTTTTGCCTATTACAAACAAATGCACAAAGACATAATACCCTGACCACCTTGTGGTGTAGGGTATAAAAACGTGGAGTTTAAATACATATACTTAAGGAGATTCCAAGCCTTCAAAAGCGGATTTATTTAAAAATAATCCGAGGCTGCAAACGTAGATTGTTTAATAATAATTTTTCAGGACCATCTAAGGCTGCAAACGTTGATTTTTTAAAAATATATATTTCAAAGACCATCAGAGCCACATAATGTGTTTTTATACCCTCAGCCATATGGCCAGAGAGGGTATATATCATTTGGTACGGCCAAAGTTTGCCTCATCGAAATAACTGTCAGGATATTTGGAGTCGATCTAGCGGTGTCCGTCTGTCTGTCTGGCTGACTGGTGTGCACGATAACTCTCGAAGGAAGTATTAAATTTTACTGTACAGATAGAGAAATGATAATCCGATTTTGCTCCAACTTTGCAAATCCTGGTAGATGTATCAATGCTAGGTCAGGTGCGAAAACTGATAATCAAGTACCTCCGCACAAAGGCTCAAAATTTTGAAATTCACATCTCAATATTTCTATCATTACGAGATCTGCTATAAAGATAGTAGAGATCGAACCACAACTTCTGGTACCTCCCCCACAAAGGGTCAAAGTTTTGAATAACTAAAATGAGTATAAAATCTGAAATAAGCATCCGGTACTCTTCATATTACACACATCCTATTATTTCTACTCACACATGGTCTGCTGTGAAGATAGGATATATCGGGCCACTCCTTCTGGTACCTCTCACACAAAACGCGATTCTTTTCAAATTTCACACATCCCAATACTTTTACTTAAGCAAGATCTGGTGTAAATATGGTAGTTATCGGGCCACTCCTTTGGCAGCTTCCCCCTCAAATAATATAATTATAAAGTTTATAAAATTAGAACTAAAAGTCCGATTATCTTGAAATTTCGCACCTTTCAAAGTCTGGTGCGAAGGGCCGATTGAACGGACCACTCCTTCTAGTACCTCCCCCACAAGGGTCAAAATTTTGGAATAACCATTAAGCACATAAAACTTGAAATGAACATTCGATTCCTCTAAACTCGGCACATCCCAAAACTTCTATCAACAAAATGAAGGGTCAACATTTTGAATAATCATAACGTAAGTCAAAATATATTTAAATATCCGCAGCTGCATATATTTAAATATTGCAGCTGTCGGCAATACCGACTGTTTCATTTAATTTGCTTGAATATATTTCACAAACCATCAGAGCCACTTAAATTGGATTTTTTCAAAAATTTTAAGAGTCATCCGAGACACTTAACGAGGGTTTCTTTCAGAAATTTAAAGAGACATCAGCGCCACAAAATTAGTTTCTCGAAAATATTTTCGAAGACTATGAGCAATTTTAAATATATTTATACCCTACACCACAAGGTGGTCAGGGTATTATGTCTTTGTGCATTTGTTTGTAACAGGCAAAAGGAAACGAGATAGACCCATAGTTCCTTTTGATGATCTGCATAGAATCACTTTCTGAGTTGATTTATGCATGTCAGTCCGTCAGTCCGTCCGTCCGTCCGTTTGTCCATGTATTTTTGTGAACAAAATGCAGGTCGCATTTATTATCCGATTGGGATGAAATTTTCCAAACAACATTTGTTTGGCCCAAGGACGAACCCTATTGAAATTGAAGATAATCGGTAAAAATTTAGATATAGCTCCCATATATATATTCGTCCGATTTGCCTTTTATTGTGCACCAAACGTGTAATATCAGCCCGAATAGTATGGAATTTTGCACATGCAACCAAATTAGGCCTAAAAATAAGCATCCCAAATTTGATGGAAATCGGTTCATATATAGCTATAGCTCCCATATATATTGTTCATCCGATTTGTTATTTTTGTCCTCTGCAGCCGTAATATGCACTCTGTAACAACAATATTTGGGGAAATATATCAAATGCAGTTCAGAAACACATTTGCTAAATTTTATCGAGATCGGTTCAGATTTGGATATAGCTCTCATATATAACTTCGTCCGATTTACCTTTTATTGTGCACCAAACGTTTAATATTTGCTCAAATGGGATGGAATTTGGCACATACGACCGAATCGGGTCTAGAAGGTAGTATGCATTTGGTGAAGATCGGTTCAGATATAGCTATAGCTCCCATATATATTGTTCATCCGATTTGTTGTATTTCTTACCCACAGCCGTAATATGCACTCCGTAACAACGATATTCAGGGAATTATATCAAATACAGCTCAGAAATATCTTTGCCAATTTTTATCGAGATCGGTTCCGATTTGGATTTAGCTCCCATATATATCTTTATCTGATTTAGAATTAATTTTGCACCAAATGGTCAATACAAATCCGAATTTGAAAGACATAAATGCTTCGGCGTATTTAGTCCTTTAAATTTTAAATTATAATCATAGGGTGTATGATTGAATTCTCCCATAAAAACTTTTACTTGTTATGTGGAGCTCAACTAAATTAGCAAAGTGGTGTAGGGTATCATAAAATCGGCCCCGCCCGACTTTAGGACTTTCTTTACTGGTTTTCGTTTTACATTTTTCAAGGATCATCAGAATTTCTTCCAGCGTGGATCTTTTTTTTCAAATATTTTTCAGGGATTATTATTATTATTATTATTCCTCTGAGGATAAAACATTTTCCTAAAAATAAACGATTTAATCTGTAATGGTCTTGGAGAAAATAATTCTTAAATTGCAAGGGAGTCGGAAATTTTTTAAAATCGATCTTTGCAAACTCTACGTTTTTAGCTTTGATTTTTCCTTTGGTTTATTACAAATATAAAAAGCCCATATAAACTAAAGCAGTTGTCTTTAAAAATTTCGTGACAATTTTTAAAATAAGTCACATGTTTTCCAACATTGCAATACAATCTCTCCTAGAAAAACCTCACATTTTTTGATCTCCTGTGGATTCAATCGACTGCAATGAAGCATGATAATCTACTGGCCATTGTTTTTAAAATAAAGAAAAAAAAAACAAATATTTAATATTATTTCGTGCATTGTCCTCTTTAATTGGACGTGTCAAAAAAAATCAGACCGCCAACCAATAAATGATGAATTGATTTTCATGTTCACCTCTCCACAGTTGTGTAGTCGTCCCACACACACACACATACATAACGATGTACATTTGTCCATTCGTGTGATCCAATTAAATTCACTTTTTAACATATATTTTTGCAGTTTTTGTTGGGTTTTCTTTTTTTTGTTCGTAAGCTGAAGTAATATTTATTGGCAGACAGATGCAATCGTGCAACGTTTTATGTAATCGTGAAATTAGCTTAAAATCTGGACGATCAGACAGACGGACGGTTGGACGCTGTGTTGGGCATTCGTTTAATCTGTGGTCCAAAATTGCCATTGTTGTGGCATGGAGTTTTTTTTTTTTTTTTTTTTTTTTTTGGAATTTGGTGCATGTTGCAGCTGTTAACAAATGGGTGCATTTATTTGGTTGTGGTTACTTTTGGAAGTAGTGAGATGTTTGGTTTTTTTTTAGGTTCGAGAAAAAAACAGTGACATAACAATGAAAACAAGTTGCTGTTGCCATGGAAGCTAGTTTGGTTTGTGGCGATTTGGGAAAGTGTTTAATAATCCAAAAATATAAAAATACAATAAAACCAGTAAAGAAAGTCTTAAAGTCGGGCGGGGCCGACTTTATGATACCCTACACCACTTTGCTAATTAAGTAGAGCTCCACATAACATTTAAAAGTTTTTATGGGAGAATTCAATCATACACGCTATGATTATAATTGTAATTTAAAGTTCAAAGGACTAAATATGTCGAAGCATTTGTATCTTTTAAATTCGGAATTGTATTGCCCATTTGGTGAACAATTAATTTGAAATCGGATAAATATATATATATGGGAGCTATATCCAAATCTGAATCGATCTCGATAAAATTTGGCAAAGATATTTCTGAGCTGTATTTGATATGTTTCCCTGAATATCGTTGTTATGGAGTGCAAATTACGGTTGTGGGTAACAAATATAACAAATCGGATGGGAGCTATAGCTATATCTGAACCGATCTTCATCAAATTTGACATACTACCTTCTAGACTCAATTCGGCCGTAAGTGCCAAATTCCATCCCATTTGGACAAATATTAGACGTTTGGTGCACAATAAAAGGTAAATCGGACGAAGTTATATATGGAACTATATCCAAATCTGAACCGATCTCGATAAAATTTAGCAACTGTATTTCTGTGCTGTATTTGATATATTTCCCCAAATATTGTTGTTACAGAGTGCATATTACGGCGGCAGTGGACAAAAATAACAAATCGGATGAACAATATATATGGGAGCTATAGCTATATCTGAACAGATTTCGATCAAATTTGGCATACATATTTTCAGGCCTAATTTGGGTGTATATGCAAAATACCATACAATTCGGCCTGATATTATACGTTTGGTGCACAATAAAAGCAAATCCGACGAAGATATGTATGGGAGCTATATCTAAATTTTTACCGATTATCTCCAATTTCAATAGGGTTCGTCCTTGGGCCAAACAAAAGACCTTTGCAAAATTTCATCTGGATCGGGCAATAAATGCGACCTGTACTTTGTTTACAAAAATACATGGACAGACGGACGGACGGACGGACGGACATGCTTAAATCGGCTCACACACACACCACAAGGTGGTCAGGGTATTATGTCTTTGTGCATTTGTTTGTAACAGGCAAAAGGAAACGAGATAGACCCATAGATCCTTTTGATGATCTGCATAGAATCACTTTCTGAGTTGATCTATGCATGTCAGTCCGTCTGTCCGTTTGTCCGTCCGTCCGCCTGTCCATGTATTCTTGTGAACAAAATGCAGGTCGGATTTATTATCCGATTGAGATGAAATTTTCCAAACAACATTTCTTTGACCCAAGGACGAACCCTATTGAAATTGGAGATAATCGGTAAAAATTTAGATATAGCTCCCATATATATCTTCGTCCGATTTGCCTTTTATTGTGCACCAAACGTGTAATATCAGTCCGAATAGTATGGAATTTCGCACGTACGATCAGATTGGACCAGAAAATAAGTATGCCAAATTTGATCGAAATCGGTTCTGATATAGCTATAGCTCCCATATATATTGTTCATCCGATTTGTTATTTTTGTCCACCGCCGCCGTAATATGCACTATGCAACAACAATATTTGGGGAAATATATCAAATACAGCACAGAAATACAGTTGCTAAATTTTATCGAGATCGGTTCAGATTTGGATATAGCTTCCATATATAATTTCGTCCGATTTACTTTTAATTGTGCACCAAACGTTTAATATTTGTCCAAATGGGATGGAATTTGGCATGCACGACCGAATTGAGTCTAGAAGCTAGTATGTCAAATTTGGTGAAGATCGGTTCAGATATATCTATAGCTACCATATATACTGTTCATCCGATTTGTCATATTTGTTACCCACAGCCGTAATATGCACTCCGTAACAACGATATTCAGGGAAATATATGAAATACAGCTCAGAAATATCTTTGCTAAATTTTATCGAGATCGGTTCAGATTTGGATATAACTCCCATATATATATTTATCTGAATTCAAATTAATTTTGCGCCAAATGGGCAATATAAGTCCGAATTTAAAAGATACAAATGCTTCGGCATATTTAGTCCTTTGAATTTTAAATTATAATTATAATCATAGGGTGTATGATTGAATTCTCCCATAAAACTTTTAATTGTTATGCGGAGCTCTACTAAATTAGCAAATTGGTGTAGGGTATCATAAAATCGGCCCCGCCCGACTTTAGGACTTTCTTTACTGGTTTTTGTTCACAAACTGCTGGACAACGAATGTTTTCTCATCGGAGAAAACCAAATTCGGCAGTTCATCACTTTCGACCAAGCGAAGCAGCTCTTTCGCTCTTTTGAGTCTATTTTCTTTCTGTTGCGGTATAAGTTCTTGCAGTTTTTGGAATTTCAATGGCTCTACCCTGAGCTTATTTTTCAATATTTTTAAAAATTCAGTGATCTCAGCATCGCAACTCCGTCCTAAAAATGCTATGATTTATGCCTATATTATTGGCCTCATACCCATTTACATGTGGCATATATTAGCCAACAATTGATTACATCGATTCTATGATTGCCATAAGTTCCTCCATCATTTAAGACAAGTGAACGTCAATTTATCAACTCTCGAACCAAAAATTAATTTTACAAATATAATATGTAATTAGCTAGTCTTTTATTTTCAATAATCAACTACCCCAAAACGCAGTCTGGTATTAAGCTCCAGCCGCACTCATTCATTCATTCATCCATATAGACATTTTCGTTTTCATTTTCTTCTTCCTCTACTTCAAGTAAAATTACATTTCAATAAACCACAATTAATGGTTGGGAATTGTAGCCAAAAATGTTGCAACTTGCAAACCGAGATGGAAAATTCTGTTGTCGATAAATGCCGCTCCAGTTTCTTTTATTTTTTTTGTTTCTCGAACATCTGGCGGCTATGCAACGAAGCGAAATAAGTAAACAACAGCATCATTGTTTCTTCTCCTTGAGATTAAATGGCTCAGACAATTGGCAAAAAAAAAATCGGCAGTAGAAGAAAACGTTTGTTTTACTAACCGACAGAGTGACGTTTAACATACTGCACAGTTGATGTATTTATGTGTGTGCAGCTATGCTTGCTGGGTATCTCTTATTAGGTATAAACATTCTTAGTGGTTTTTCCCCAAACCGCTGAAGTGAATAGTTGAAGAATGACGGTTGTTAGGTTTGGAGATAATCGAAAAGCTCCTTAATTTTTGAACAAATAAAGAAAAGACTAGAAACACAAGGCAACATGTGTAGTTGTCATTGATAGTGCAGTTGAAATGTGTCTATTTTTTGGGAAATTTAAAGTTTGAATTGAAAATAAATTTTGAAAAAATAAATTACACAAATATTTTAGTAATTTAAATCCTTACAAACATTAAAAAAATATATTTTTTAACTTTAAATTTTTGTTTTAATAATTCACGGTTTGTGGGTCCATAAAAAATACATACTTTCTTAATCCATGCGTGGTGGGTCCTTAATATATATTTTTATACCCTACACCACAAGGTGGTCAGGTTATTATGTCTTTGTGCATTTGTTTGTAACAGGCAGAAGGAAACGAGATAGACTCATAGTTTCTTTTGATGATCTGCATAGAATCACATTCTGAGTTGATTTATGCATGTCCGTCCGTCCGTCCGTCTGTCCGTCTGTCCATATATTTTTGTAAACAAAGTACAGGTCGCAATTATTGCCCGATCCAGATGAAATTTTGCACAGATCATTTGTTTGGCCCAAGGACGAACCCTATTGAAAGTGGAGATAATCGGCCAACATTTAGATATAGCTCCCATATATATCTTCGTCCGATTTACCTTTTATTGTGCACCAAACGTGTAATATCAACCCGAATAGAATGAAATTTTGCACATACAACCAAATTAGGCCTGAAAATAAGTGTGCCAGATTTGATCGAAATCGGTTCAGATATACCTATAGCTCCCATATATATCTTTCATCCGATTTGTTATTTTTGTCCTCAGCAGCCGTAATATGCACTCTGCAACAAAAATATTTGGGGAAATATATCAAAGGGTAGGGTATCAAAGTGGTGTAGGGTATCATAAAGTCGGCCCGCACGACTTTAAGACTTTCTTTACTGGTTAAGAGTTATAGTCATTCAAAAATTTGAAAAGTGCCGAATTTAGAAGGAGTTTTGTGGTTATGGCAAATTTTGACCCGTATTGGGAGAAGTTATATCTGAACCGATTTTCACTAAATTGGAAATACTTGCTTATTGGCTGAATTCGGTCGGATGTGCCGAAATACATCCAATTTGGACGAATATTATTTCAATAGAGTTCATCCTTGGATCAACATACCTTTTCATGATCTCTACAAGTGATGCTAAATAAACATTTTTTAGAAAATCCATTGTTAAAAATTCTTAATTAAAGGGTCCTTGAAAAGAATTTTAAAACAGCCCTACTTTGATGGGTCTGATGCAAATTTACGTTTGGTGGATTTTTTTTGTTTTTTTGTTTTTTTTTTTTTTTTGAAAATTAAATTTTAGACATAGCTCCTAAGAACATCACATTTGGTGAGTCTGTTTGTCATCGAAAGAATATTTTAAATATGTACATTCGATGCTTTTCCTATGAAACCATGTTTTGGTGGCTCTGATGATCTTAGAAAAAATATTGTATAAAAAAAAAGATTTGTAGCTTTGTTGGATGTTGTGAAAAAATATTTAAAATCCAGGTCTATTCTATAGATATAATACGTTGTAAAGGATATTTCTGAGAAAAAAAATCATCTTTGACAGAATTTGTCAATTAACAAAATTTGCATTTACATTTATTTTTAACATTCCGTGTCTAAAAAAATACACACAACAACAAAACAAAAACTCCATTAAAAATCTATACCATTCCGAAACAATAATAAAATAAATCATTCCGCAGTCGTTTAACAAAGTCATTAGATCACGTTATTGCTATAATTTAATCCCAATCAACTACTTAATCAAACAACAACAACAGCGACAACAACAACAAAGAATAGAACAAACAAAATTTTACAACATTCTTTACGAAGAATGATCGTGACTTAGAGCGGTGGATAGCTATGGAAATTCTGAAGCGTGAAAGAAAACGTGATTGCAGACACTAATCATAGCCACGGAAATTGGTGTTCTTTTTGCCGGAGGCAATTCCAGTGGTCTTGAAAAGACACAACGACATCACTAATCACAGAATCTGGTGAATGATTTGTTTAGACACACAAAGAACAACAAATGTTGAGTTCTCATTCTTTCTGGTATTGAAGAATATCTAAGAGAATTGTAGCTATTAATCAACCGTTGTTATTTATGAGGCAATTAAGTTGTCAAATTTTATTATAATTATTTGGAGATGTGCGCGAGGAAGTCTTACAGAAGTCGAGGCCTAAAATTAAACCAATCATAAGTACGGAAATAATAAGTTGTATTTATTTCCTTAAAAGGGAAATGTGTGTAAAGAGAGGCTGAAGTGTTATTTACGGCCAACGCCATCTACACCTTAATTAAAGTATATTTATGCACAGTGTTTTTTTTTTTTACTAAAATTTAAATTCTAAAGAATTTTTACTATAGGGACCAAGGACATTTAAAATGCAATAGAAACATTAAAGCAAGTAGTTATTTAGGAATCGCCAATGGCGATTAAAAATAAAAACATCAGAAATTTTAAATAAAATCTTCAGATGTTATACAAATTATACTATATTCATCGCATCCACTATAAAAGCTCCACCTCTGGTTGAGTATTATACAAGGTGGTGCAAAAGTAGACTTCCGATGTTTTTTTGCTGGAATATTTTAATTTGGTCTTTTTTATACCCTCCACCAAAAAAGGTATGGAGGGTATATTAAGTTCGTCATTCCGTTTGTAACTCATCGAAATAATCATTTTAGACCCAACAAAGTATATATATTCTTGATCAGCGTAAAGTTCTAAGACGATTTAGCCCTGTCCGTCCGTCTGTTGTAATCACGCTACGAACGAATTAAGATAGGAAGCTAAAATTTTGCACAGATCTCTCTTTTGTCTGCAGGCAGGTCAAGTTCGAAGATGGGCTATATCGGTCCACGATATCGTATAGCCCCCATATAACGGTACCCCCGATATTCGGTATTTTGATGATGTTAACCACATTTTTCAATGGAATTGTCTGAAAATCCACACAAGTAGTTCCTTGTGGGTACTTTATACCTCGGCAGAGAATTATCTATATAGGTCCACACTATCGTATAGCCCCCATATAACGGTACCCCCCGATATTCGGTATTTTGATGATTTTACCCACATTTTTCAATGGAATTGTCTGAAAATCCACACAAGGAGTTCCTTGTGGGTACTTTATACCTCGGCAGAGAATTGTCCATACAGGTCCACGATATCGTATAGCCCCCATATAACGGTACCCCCACGGTATTCGGTATTTTGATGATTTTAGCCACATTTTTCAATGGAATTGTCTGAAATTCCACAAAAGGAGTCCCTTGTGGGTATTTTACCTCCTCAAAAAGAATTGTCTATATAGGTCCACGAAATCGTATATCCCCCATATAACTGTAACCCCCGATATTCGGTATTTTATGATTTGACCCACATTTTTCATCGGAATTGTCTGAAAATCCACACAAGGAGTTCCTTGTGGGTACTTTATACCTCGGCAGATAATTATCTATATAGATCCACAATATCGTATAGCCCCCATATAACGGTACCTCCCGATATTCGGTATTTTTATGATTTTACCCACATTTTTCAACAGAATTGTCTGAAAATCCATACAAGGAGTTCCTTGTGAGTACTTTACACGCAGACATAGATTTGTCTTTATAGATCCACAATATCGTATAAACCCCCATATATCGGCACCTTCCTATATTAGATATATTAAAGATTTTAAAAGAATTTTTATTGGATTTTATTTTTTTGAAAATTTTCTAATTCGTTTCAAATGGTGGAGGGTATTCGGCCGGGCCGAACTTACTGCTTTTGTACTTGTTTTTCAGATAAATTCGTGAAAAAAATTTGGCAAAAATCAATAAAATATCGAGTATCGGGAGGTACCGTTATATGGCGACTATACCAAAACGTGGACCGATATATCTCATTTTCAATACAAACCATCCTAGATACAATACAAATTATTCTGTTAAATGTTGACGCTCTACGTAAAATAATGTGGGCTGTATCGTGATTTCAACAGACAGAAAGACAGACGGACATCGTTAAATCGACTTATAATTGTATGCTGAATATGAATATATATACTTTATGGGGTCTACGAGGAATATTTAGGATTGTAACAAACGGTATGACAAAGTTAATATACCCTCCTTTCCAAGGTGGAGGGTATAAAAATATGTAACGGAGTTGAGTTCCACAAAATGGAAACGTACGTCCCGAAATTCACTCCATTTGGACTGATATTAGCCAAATAATGGTACAATAAACCTGAAATCGGATTAAGGATATATGGAAGCTATATTTCAAATTTAAGACGATCTCAATGAAAATTTGGCAAATGTATCTCTGAGCTCTATAAGATAACTGGTACCAAATATCATAGACTTGCTTCTAGACTGAATTCGTTTTGATGTGCCAAAATTCATCTGATAAAGAATTTTTATCGGATTTTTTAAATATTTATAGGTCAATCATTCGACACCCTTTCAAATGTTGTATTATTTAATTCATTTGTAACTCTTAAAATTCCAATTTTAATTCTTTTGTCATTTCAACCGAATTCCATCTGAAATTTTTTACATTCCATTTGAAATTCGACTCTTTTAATTTAAATCTTTCAACTCAATTTGAATTATTGTTTGAATTTCAAGTCAGAAAGATTTTAAAATTCTTTATTTATTTTTCTTTTTTTTTTTGGATATTCGCTAATAATCCAAAACTATTTTGGCACGAACAGTGTTGATGTTGAAATTCGTCATGTGTCATTGGGTGAGCATCTCTAAAATGTTTTCGTTCCAAATATCATAGACTTGCTTTTAGACTGAATTCGTTTTGATGTGCCAAAATTCAGGTCATTTGGAATTATATTGGCCATTTGGTGCACAATTAACCCGAAATCGGTGAGAGCTATATCTAAATCTGATCCGATTATCAATTTCAATTGGGTTCGTCCTTGGGCCAAACAAATATTGTTTGCAAAATTTCATCTCAATCGGATAATAAATACGATATGCATTTTGTTCACAAGAATACATGGACGGACGGACAGACGGACTAACATGCATAAATCGACTCAGAAAGTGATTCTCGTTTATTTCTCCATGTTACAAACAAATGCACAAAGACATAATGCCCCCACCACTATATGGTGTAGGGTATAATTAATTAAAAACTTCTCCTGAGATTTACAAATATTTTTACAAATATTGCTCTAGAAACCCGGATGTTCGCTTAAGCACTCGTGGACATTCTAAAATGACACACTCAAAAAAAAAAAAAAACAAGTTAAAAAGCACTAAGTTCGGCCGGGCCGAACTTTTAATACACTCCACCATTTGCAACGAATTTAGAAATTTTTAAAAAATAAAATCCTTAAAAAATTCTGTTAAAATTTTAAAAATACCGAATATAGCTGTCATATTGGGGTCTATACGACGTGGACATACATAGGCATTGTTTGTCATAAGCCATTACCATATTCAAATTGGAAACTTGAAAAAACGGTAAATAATGTAGCTAAAATCATCAAAATATCGTATATAAGGAGGTGCCGTTAAATTGGAGCTGTGCAAAGACCTGGACCAGCATAGACAGTTTTCTGTCACAGGCTGTAGTATTCATTACGAACTTCATGTCTAATGTCATGTCATAATGTCGCTAAAATCATCAAAATACCGAATATAGGGAGGTACTGTTATAGGGAAGCTATACGAAGATGTAGACCTGCACAGACAATTTTCTGTCTTAGGGAGTAGTATCCATTTTGAGCTTCAAGTATCAAATTTGAAACAATTCCCGTGAATAATGTCGTTAAAATCATGAAAATACCGAATATAGGGAGGTACTATGGGGCCTATACGAAGACCTGGACCCGCACAGAAAATTTTCTGTCACAGACTGTAGTTCCTATAACGAACTTCAAATACCAAATTTGAAACAATTGAATAATGTCGTTAAAATCATCAAAATACCGAATATAGGGAGGTACCGTTATATGGGGGCTATATGAAAACGTGGACCTACATGGCCCATTCACGAACTTAACCTGCCTACTGGAAAAATAAACATGTGTGCAAAATTTTAGCCATCTATCTCAATTCTCAATTCTCTCAATAGCGTGATTACAACAGACGGACAGACGGACAGACAGACAGACGGACAGACAGACAGACGGACAGACAGACGGACATCGCTAAATCGACTTAGAATTTTACGCTGATCAAGAATATATATACTTTGTTGGGTCTGACATGAGTATTTCGAGGAATTACAAACGGAATGACAAAGTTAATATACCCTCCATAGTATGGTGGAGGGTATAAAAATCATGGTCAAAAGAATTACAAACTTTGATACACGTGTCAATAATTTCACGCTCCCAGCCTCAAGAATTTGAATTGCATACAAAACATTATTAAATGTTAAAAAAATATACTAACATGACATTGAAAATTTATAATATTTAACATTGAAATCAAATCAAAAATGAGGCGAATATCACACATCAAAACCTGTATTTGCTTTTCTTGTAATGTCTAGGCCTAGTGAATATAAGCTCTTCTTTGAAACGATTATCAAATAAATTAATTTTTGAATTCAATAACAGCAACAAAAACAAAGTGTCCAACAAACTTCAACACAAATCTTTAAATAGCTCATCGTTCGACAATGTATCGAAGTTGTTGTGTGGACCCCATAACTCAATATTTTATTTGTTGTTGTTGTTGCTATTGTCATTAATATGTAAATCCACAAATCAGCCTAAAATGATGCGCGTAGCAAATCAATCAATCAAATCGATTGTTTAGACGATGCCTAGACAGATAGGCGGGCAATAAAGAATGTTAAATATGCCTCCAATGGATATTTCATTTTTCTTATCAACCTGCCTACGATATTTTTGGTGATGATGAGTGAGTGACAGATCATGAAATATCAAACGAAGCAGATGAAGCTGAGATTTCACATGAGGAATCTAATTACTATGAAGATGGGGAATACGTTGGGATATTTTCAAGTTATACATGAAATGTCTCATCCCGAAAAGATTTCGGGTATTGTACTAAATGTTAGAAGGAGCACCATTTTCATATTGCACGATTTGTGAACATTTAATATACAGAGGGCGCTTAATTATTATATGTGCTAAAATATTGAGCACACTTGTCGGTGAGTGAAAGACGAGTGCATAACTCATTGGGTTTCGAACTGTTTTCATACCCTCCACCATAGTATGGAATATGGGTATAATAACTTTGTCATTCCGTTTGTAACACCTGGAAATATACATTTTAGACTCCACAAAGTATATATATATATATTCTTGACCAGCTTGTCGATTTTGCGATGTCCGTCCGTCTACCCGTTTGACCGTCTGCAGGACTTTTGGTATTGGAAAATGAAAAATGTAGGTCCACGTTTTGGTATAGCCCCCATATAATGGTACCTCCCTAGTTTCGGCATTTTATTATACCCTCCACCTTGGAAAGGAGGGTATATTCAATTTGTCATTCCGTTTGTAACATCCTTAAATATTCGTCGTAGACCCCATAAAGTATATATATTCATAATCAGCATAAAATTCTAAGTCGATTTAACGATGTCCGTCTGTCTGTCTGTCCGTCTGTTGAAATCACGATACAGACCACATTATTTGACGTAGAGCGTCAAAATTTAGCAGAGCAATTTGTATTGTGTCTAGGATGGTTAGTATTGAAAATGTAATATATCGGTCCACGTTCTGGTATAGTCCCCATATAACGGTACCTCCCGATATTCGGTATTTTGATGATTTATGCCACATTTTTTCACGGATTTTCTGAAAATTGGCATTTGTAGGACATAATGGGTTTTAGCTCCTTTGGCGAAACATTGTATGTGTAGGTCCACGATTTGGTATAGCCACAATATAACGGTACCTGCCGATATTCGGCATTTAAATGGTTTCTGCCACATTTCTTCTAATGTTTACTTTACCCTAAGGTGGAGGGTATTAAAAGTTTGGCCCGGCCAAACTTAATTTTTTTTTTTTACTTGTTGATTTTAGCGACATTTTTATCGGAAATGTTTCAAACTTGGCATTTGAAGTTGGTAATTTGTACTACAGAATATAACAGAAAATTGTCCTTGCAGGTCCATGTCTTCGTATAGCTCCCACCTACCGATATTCTGTATTTTGACGATTTTAGCGACATTATTCACCGGAATTGTTTCAAATTTGGTATTTGAAGTTCGTAATGGATACTAAAGCCTATGACCGAAAATTGTCTGTGCAGGTTGACGTCTTCGTATAACCCCCATATATAATGGTATCCTCCGATATTCGGTATTTTAATGATTTTAGAGACATTATTCCTCGGAATTGTTTCAAATTTGATATTTGAAGTTCGTAATGGATACTAAAGCCTATGACCGAAAATTGTCTGTGCAGGTACACGTCTTCGTATAACCCCCATATATAATGATATCCTCCGATATTCGGTATTTTTATGATTTTAGAAACATTATTCATCGGAATTGTTTCAAATTTGGTATTTGAAGTTCGTAAGGGATACTACAGCCTATGACAGAAAATTGTCTATGCAGGTCCACGTTTTGGTATAGCCCCCACCTTCCGATATTCTGTATTTTGATGATTTTAGCGACATTATTCACCGGAATTGTTTGAAATGTCGTATTTAAAGTTCGTAATGGATACTGCAGCCTATGACAGAAAATTGTCTGTGCGGGTTAAGTTTTCGTATAAACCCCATATAATGGTACTTCCCAATATTCGGTATTTTGATGATTTCAACTAAATTTTTAAATTTTTTGTTTAAATTTTTTTTCATGTTTCGCATTTGAATATTGTAATGGCTTATGACAAACGTTGCCTATGCAGGCCCACGTCGTCTTATAGAAACTAATATAACGGCTACATTCGGTTTCCAAAGATTTTAACAAATTTCAGTTTTTTGAAAATTGCCAAATTTGTTCCACCTCCATGGAGGGTGTTCAAATTTAGGCTCGGCTGAACGTACTGCTTTTTTACTTGTTCGTTAAAGAATTTTTTTTTTAAATATTTATAGGTAAATAATCTAAGAATTTTGAGCAGTTTTCAACACCTCCATATAATGGTACCTCCCGATATTCGGTATTTTGATATTTTTTGTGATATTTTTCATCGTAATAATATCAAATTTCGTATTTTAAGATCGTAAAGGGTACTACAGCATATGACAAACAATTTCGTATGCAGGTCCCCGTATAGCCCCTATATAGCGGTATCTACCGATATTCGGAATTTTGATTATTTTAGCAACATTATGTAATTTTTTTATAGGTCAATAATCTAAGAATTTTGAGCAGTTTTCAACACCCTTTCAAATGTTGTATTATTTAATTCATCTGTAAATCTTAAAATTCAAATTTTAATTCTTGGCATTTCAACCGAATTCCATCTGAAATTTTTTTGCATTCCATTTGAAATTCGACTCTTTTAATTTAAATCTTTCAACTCAATTTGAATTATTGTTTGAATTTCAAGTCAGAAATATTTTAAAATTCTTTATTTATTTATTTATTTATTTATTTTTTTTTTTTTGATATTCGCTAATAATCCAAAACTATTTTGGCACGAACAGTGTTGATGTTGAAATTCGTCATATGTCATTGGATGAGCACCTCTAAAATGTTTTCGTCGTTGAGACAATAATAGTCACGGTGATACGCCTATTAAATCCGCACATGGAAAAGGAAATGAAAAGAAAATGCCAAAAAAAAAATATGATTTATGGTCATTAGCATTAATAACCCCCAACCGCCAAACAGTTTCAGTTAATATTTTGGTGTGCAAATATCAGTTCCAAGAATTGTTTAATTATAGTTTGTTGAGATTTGTCCAAAAACTCATGCTCAATAAAATGACACGCACACGTTTTATGTTTGAAGCCGATGGTGAATCCCCTTCACAGAGTTGTTGGTGTACCACAAAAAAAAAAAAAAACTTTATTTGTGTATCAATTTGGAAATTGAACTGCCTATTATTTTCTAGTCTGCATTCATAATGAATAACACGAATTCTTGGAATGACTTAAAAAATAAGAGGATTAGTGAATCCGGTTTTTGGTTTCATTTTATACCCTCCGCCATAGTATGGAGGGTATATTAAGTTTGTCATTCCGTTTGTAGAACTTCGAAACATACATTTTAGACCCCACAAAGTATATATATTCTTGATCAGCATAAAGTTCTTTGTCGATTTAGCGATGTCCGTCTGTTTGTCCTTCTATCCGCCTGTGGAAATCACTCTAGCTTCAGAACGAAATGAACTAGGTTGATAAAATTTTACTAAAATGTGTATTATGTCTGCAGGATTTTTAGTGTTGAAAATGGGCCATGTAGGTCCACGTGTTGGTATAGGCCCCATATAATGGTATCTCCCGATATTCGGTATTTTGATTATTTTAGCGACATTGTTCACAGAAATTGGTTCAAATTGGGGTTTTCAAGTTCGTAATGGGTACTACAGCTTATGACAGAAAATTGTCTTTGCAGGTCCACGTCTTCGTATAGCCTCCATATAACGATACCTCCCGATATTCGGTACTTTGATGATTTTTGCGATATTATTCATCGTAATAATAACAAATTTCGTATTTTAAGTTCGTAAAGGGTACTACAGCCAATGACAAAAAATTTCGTATGCAGGTCCACGTATAGCCTCTATATAGCGGTATCTCCCGATATTCGGTATTTTGATTATTTTAGCAACATTGTGTACCGGAATTGTTTCAAATTTGGTATTTGAAGTTCGTAATGGATACTACAGCCCTTGACAGAAAATTGTATGTGCAGGACGACATCTTCTAAGAGCCAAGACATAACGGTATCTCCCGATATTCGGTATTTTGATTATTTTAGCAACAATATGTACCGGAATTGTTTCAAATTTGGAATTTGATGTTCGTAATATATACTACAGCCTTTGACAGAAAATTGTATGTTCAGGTCCACGTCATCGTATAGCCCCCATATATAACGGTACCCCCCCCCCACATTTGGTATTTTAATAATTTTAGCAACATTATTCACCGGAATTGCTTGAAATTTAGTATTTGAAGTTGGTAATGGATACTACAGCCTATGACAAAAAATTTCGTTTGCAGGTCCACGTATAGCCCCTATATAGTGGTATCTCCCGATGTTCGGTATTTTGATTATTTTAGCTATATTATTTACCGGAATTGTTTCAAATTTGTTTTTTCAAGTTCGTAATGGATACTACAGCCTATGAGAGAAAATTGTCCTTGCAGGATGACGTGTTCTTACAGCCACCATATAACGGTTCCTCCCCATATTCGGTATTTTGATGATTTTAGCTACATTATTTACCGGAATTGTTTCAAATTTGGAGTTTGAAGTTCGTAATGGTTACTTCAGCCTATGATAGAAGATTGTTTGTGCAGGACGATGTCTTCTTACAACCACCATATAACGGTACCTCCCCATATTCGGTATTTTAATAATTTTAGCAATATTATTCACCGGAATTGCTTGAAATTTAGTATTTGAAGTTGGTAATGGATACTACATCCTATGACAGAAAATTGACAGTGCAGTTCCACGTTTTCGTATAGCCCCTATATAGCGGTATCTACCGATATTCGGTATTTTGATTATTTTAGCAATATTATGTACCGGAATTGTTTCAAATTTGGCATTTGAAGTTCGTAATGGATACTATAGCCCTTGACAGAAAATTTTATGTGCAGGACGACATCTTCTTACAGCCAAGACATAACGGTATCTCCCCATATTCGGTATTTGATGATTTTAGCAACATTGTGTACCGGAATTGTTTCAAATTTGGTATTTGAAGTTCGTAATGGATACTACAGCCCTTGACAGAAAATTGTCTGTGCAGGACGACGTCTTCTTACAGCCACCATATAATGGTACCTGCCCATATTCGGTATTTTGGTGATTTTAGCTACGGAGTTGTTTCAAATTTGGTTTTTGATGTTCGTAATGGACAGCCTATGTCTGAAAATTGTCTGTGCAGGTCCATGTTTTGATATAGCCCCATATAATAGTACCTCCCTATATTCGGTATTTTGATGATGCATGTCCTCGTCGTCGTATAGACTCTACTATAATGGGTACATTCGGGATTTGAAAAAAAAAAAATAAAATTGAGAAATTCGTTCCAAGTGGTGGAGGGTGTTCCAAGTTCGACCCGGCCGAACTTATAGCTTTTTTACTTGTTTTTATTGAATAATCGATTAATTCTTCAACAACACGATCAGTTCTAATACTTTTGTTGTTCTTATTTTAGCAATTTAATAAATTTTTAAATTAGGTTAGTTTCAGTTAGTTTTTATACCCTCCACCATTCTATGGAGGGTATATTAATTTTGTCATTCCGTTTGTAACTCCTCGAAATATTCATGTCAGACCCAACAAAGTACATATATTCTTGATAAGCGTAAAATTCTAAGACGATTTAGCCATGTCTGTCTGTCTGTCCGTCTGTCTGTTGTAATCACGCTATCTTTCGATCGAATTGAGATAGATGGCTAAAATTTTGCACACATGTTTAGTATTCCAGTAGGCAGGTTAAGTTCGTAAATGGGCCATGTAGGTCCACGTTTTCATATAGCCCCCATATAACGGTACCTCCCGGTTTTCGGTATTTTAATGATTTTAACGACTTTATTCACCGGAATTGTTTCAAATTTGGTATTTGAAGTTCGAATTGAATACTACACCCTAGGACAGAAAATTATCTATGCTGGTTCAGGTCTTCGTATAGGGCCCATATATCAGTACATCCCTATATTCGGTATTTTGACGATTTTAGGTACAATACCCACCGAAATTGTTTGAGGTGTGGTATTTGAAATTCGTAATGGATGCTACAGCCTGTGACAGAAAATTGTCTATGCAGGTCTAGGCCTTCGTACAGCTCCGATATAACGGTACCTCCCTATATACGATATTTTGATGATTTTAGCAACATTATTCACCGTTTATTTCAAGTTACGAATTTGAATATGGTAATAGCTTATGACAAACAATGCCTATGTAGGCCTACATCGTATGCACCTCAATATAATGCCTAAATTTGGTATTTTTAAAATTTTAACAGAATGTTGTAATGATTTTATTTTCTGAAAATTTCCAAATTCGTTCCGAATGGTGGAGGGTATTCAAAGTTCGGCCCGGCAGAACTTACTACTTTTTGACTTGTTAAAGTTATTTTTCGGACCTAAATCCATAAGTAGTTTTCCAGGGTAATAATTGAGATGATTTTTAAATTATTTTCCAATTACATACTCACATCGCCGGGTCCAACCACATGCCTATCAAGACACATGCCTTATCAAGATTCGTTTTTAAATCTAATGCCAATTATCTAATGTGAATTTTATGCAAACTTTGAATATACACTTTATCGGCATCAAAAGCCACCATATATAATATATTTAAAACAAAATTAACATTTTTCTGCAATAGTGATAAAAAGAATTTGTTAAAAACAACAAAACATAATTTTCAACTAACCATGAAGTGATTTATTAGACAAAACTGCATTTTAACACCACTTAAATTTATGTCTACTTCATCACCACTTATTTTTCCGTTTCTCTCTCTCTCTCTCTCTCTCTCTCTGTCTCTCTCAGATACCAACTTTGGTTTGGATCCCTCGGAAATTGCTAGACAAAATCAGATTACCCAACAACTGCTGTCGACATATTTGCAAACCCGTCTAGGCCTGGGAGTTGGAGTTACACAAAAAGTGCCCACAATTGCCGAAATATTGCCACAGGCCATACTTACACCGATTACAACGACGACCACGACAACTACGACAACGCCAAAGCCAAGATACACCAAATCATTGAAACGGCCAAGGCCAAGAGGATTCTCGGTGACATCTGGTTCGTCGAAACGTTCCGGCTTTTCAAAGCCGAATTATCAACGGAAAACTTATGGCAGTAGCTCCAGCCAGAGAAAGACTCCGAATTCGTTGCAGGAATTACTAAAATATCGCAACTATGCCAGAACACGGGCCGAAAAACAGCAACAAAACCAACAGCAACAGCCAGAAGATGAATATGAAGATGAGGGAGAATCAGAACCAGAGGGCGAAGAAGAATCGGAGGTAGATGATTATGAAAGCAATGAGGGAACCGAGGCCGATGAGGAGGAAGCTTCCAACAACAAAACCCTTAATTTCCAACGACCTCCACAACAGCACCCCGAACCAAATGACGATGTCGATGATTACGATGACTATCGTACGCAATACACACGACCCCGTTATCGTTCACATCAGCAGCAGCAGCAGCAACGTTACCGCTCATATCACACCTACCATCGCCACTATGACGACGACATTGACCAGGATGGACAGGAGGCATTGCAGAGCGTTGAATCGGAACAGCATGATCACTACTATAAGACACGGGGCGATATCTTTGCCAGAGATCCCAGCGAAAATGAAATTGACAGTGGTAAGTCATTAAAAATAAAGATCCGAAAAAAAAATAGCAACAACAACAAGTACAAAAAAAAAAAAAGCGAAACGAGTTTTGGATATAAAGAAACGAAGAAAACAATAATGCGTTAAGAAAACGCACCTACTGCTCTACGCGAATACCAAAGGGGCAATTTTATGTATGCATGACCGATCGACAGACCGGCTTTGGTTGATGTTTTTTTTTGCCTTTAGGCAGTTATTTGCGTCAGTGTTTTGTTGTTGTACGATGTACCCTACAACAAACACTTGAGGAGACTTTAAAGTTATGGAAAGCCATAGAAGACATGAAGATGCTTTTTAGGACTTCTTGCTATAGAAGACTTGATAAAGTACTTCTGACTACGGAAGATCTGGAGAAGGTCTCCTAGATATGGAAGCCCAACGAAGGTTTTCTTACTCTAGATCTGGAGAAGGTCTTCTGGCTATAGAAGACCTGAAGAAGGGCTTTTGGCTATAGAAGACCTGAAGAAGTTCTTCTAACTATAGAAGACCCAAATAAGGTTTATAGAAGACCTCGAGAAGGTCTTCTGGCCATAGAAGACCTAAAAAGAATTTTTGGGTCTAAAACATATTAAGTAGGTGCTCTGGCTATAGAAGACCCGAAGACAGTCTTGAGCTTATGGACGACCTGAAGCTATAGGACATCTGAAGAAGGTCTTCTGACTATAAAAGACCAAAAAGGACTTCTAGATACAGAAGACCTGTAGAAGGTCTTCCGCCTGTAGAAAATCTGGAAAAGGTTTTCTGGCTATAGAACACCTGAAGAAGGTCTTCGAGCTATAGAAGACATGTAAACGGTCTTCTAACTATAGTAGACGTGTAGATAGTCTTCTACCTATAGAAGACCTGTAGAAGGTTCTCTAGCTATAGATGATCAGTAGATAGTCTGTTAGATATAGAAGACTCGTAGAATATCTTCTAGAGAAAGGAGACTCGAGGAATGTCTTCTAGAAAAAGAAGAAGTCGTCTAGATATAGAAGACCTATTGAAGGCCCTCTAGAAATAGAAGACATATAGAAAGTCTTCTAGAAATAAAGGACTTGAAGATTGTCTCCTCGCTATTGAAGACCTGAAGAAGGGTTTCTTGCTATAAAATACCTGTAGAGAGTCTTTTAGCTATAAAAAATCTGTAAAAGGTCTAGAAGCTAGAAGATCTGTAGAAGGTCTTCTAGAAATAGAAGACCTGTAGAAGGTCTTCTGACTATGAAAGACCTGAAGGAGGTCTTCTGGTTATAGAAGACCTGAAGGAGGTCTAAAGATTATAGATGACCTGCATAAGGTCTTCTGACTATAGAAATCCTGAAGAAGGCCTTCTGTTTATGGAAGTCCTGAAGGAGGTCTTCTGGTTATAGAAGACCTAAAGAAGGTCTTCTGGCTATAGAAGATCTGAAGAAAATCTTTTGGCTCTAAAGGCTTCTAAAAGGTTTTCCAGCCATAAAAGACCTGTAGAAGGTCTTCTCGCCATAGAAGACCTGTAGAAGGTGTTCTCGCAATAAAAGACCTGAAGAAGGTCTTCTAGCTACAGAAGACCTGAAGAAAGTCTTATGGTTATAGAAGACCTGAGGAAAGTCTTCTGGCTATAGAATACCTCTAAAAGGTCTTTTCGTCATAGATGACCTGTAGAAAACTTGAAGGTCTTCTGGTTATATAAGAAATAGACAACCTTCTATGGGTCTTCTAGTAATAGAAGACTTGTAGAGGCTCTTTTAGAAACAGGAGACCTGTTGAGAGTCTTTTAGATATAGAAGACATTTTAGAAATAGTTGACCTGTACAATATATATATTATCTTCAATTATTCTATTCTCCAAACAGAATACTTCATACAAGTTTTATATGGGCTGAAGATTTTTTCAGGTGATTCGTCTTTCCTATTCGAATTTTGGTAGAGTAACTTTTGATCGACTTTATAATGTATTGTTTTTTTCTTCATGCTTTAGGCATGCATGTCTGAATCAAAAAAACCAACAACAAACTCCACCCCAATGACCTTTCCTTCATCTCTTCTTCTTGGCGTGATATGATAATCATTGTGTTTTACTTTAACTTGTCCCCTCGTTTACATTGTTGTCTTGGTCAGTTATTTTAGACAAGTTTGTTTGCATTTCAATGTTACGAATTCGATTCGGTTTTCATTTTGATTTTATGTTTCTTTATTGAATCGCCACAACTTGTGGAGGACCATCATGGGCTTCGTGAATCAATTTAAGCCTTGCCAATTTTTCGTTTTCTTCGATTTAATTACATCTGTTGCTGTCCATGTTTTTTTTCTCGAAGATGTTAATAAAATTTTATTTAAGCCCTCCCAAAGGGCCATGCGCTGTGTCCTTCAATTTGGGAATTGTGATTAAATTCCTAGCTGACATTAAACTGGAAGATGATAAATGGCTACATCTGTTATGTGTATATTTTTGAACAGCCCATTTGTGGCCAGTTTTGTAAGCATCTTGTCAAGAAATAAATTCCATCGAAGTGAACATGCAGTATGCAGTGACAAGTGCAAAAACCTGCCTGGGGCTGTAAACTATTTTCAAGGACATTGCGGTTTAAGTGTTTCATTTTTCCGAATGGTTTCCTTATCTGCACATATGTTTTAAAATGTATTATCATAAATTGTTGCTAAGGGAAAATTCCTACAGATTTCTGAACGGGGAGTCAAGTTAAAAAGTATCAGGAGGTTTTCTGGCTGATGTATACCCTTAGCCAATATTCGATTATTTAAATATATTTTGACTTCTGTTATGATTGTTCAAATTGTTGATCTTTTATGAAGTGGGTTCCGAAGGAATGGGCCAAATTTGTCCATTTCGTATCGGACCCAAATATATATGATATAAATGTTGCGAGGTGCCAGGTTTGGACTAATTTGGTAACTTCCTCCATTTTATATGAGATATGCGATCATTTTTTGTAAATGTTAAAATGTGCGTGAGGATCGAACATTTATATCCAATTTTATGTGAAATCATTCCAATTCCATATTCACCCAGGTTTCTGGTTGAGAAAAATATTTAGACACAGGAAGTTGTAAAGAATCGCTCTCTTCTTTCGCAAATTATCCGACCCTTTGTGGGTGAGGTAGCAGAAGGGGTTCGCAGATAATTATCATCTTCACAACAGATTTTGTCGTTTTATGAGCTTCGATATTAAAATTTTTGACCCTTTGTGGGGAGGTACCAGAAGTAGTGGACCGATATATCCCATACAGCAATATCTTGTGTTAGTAGAAATAATGAGATGCGTGAAATGTGAAGAGAACCGGTTGCTTATTTCGGATTTTATGATCGTTTTGGTTATTCAAAATTTTGACCATTTGTGGGGGAAGTACTAAAAAGGAATAGTCCGATCTCTACCGTCTTTGTAACAGATCTTGAGAGGACCAATATTGCTCATCTCCGAACTCGATCTAAGTTTGATAATAATATTGTGATATACTAAATTTGGACCGAATCGGATACTCCCTTCGAGAGTTATTGTACGCACCAGCCAGACAGACAGAAGGACGGACCGACATTGCTAGATCGACTTCACATGTCCTAAAACAGAAAGAGACCTAGGGTCTAAAACCATTATTTCGATGAGGCACGTTTTGGCCGTATCAAATTAGCTATATGGCTGAGGGTATAAAAAATGGAATGAATTCAAAAAGTAAGTAGTTTTTCATTATACCCTACACCACAAGGTGGTCAGGGTATTATGTCTTTGTGCATTTGTTGTAACAGGCAAAAGGAAACGAGATAGAGCCATAGTTCCTTTTGATGATCTGCATAGAATCACATTCTGAGTCGATTTATGCATGTCCGTCCGTCCGTCTGTCCATGTATTCTTGTGAACAAAATGCAGGTCGCATTTATTATCCGATTGAGATGAAATTTTGCAAACAGCATTTGTTTGGCCCAAGGACGAACCCTATTGAAATTGGAGATAATCGGTAAAAATTTAGATATAGCTCCCATATATATCTTCGTCCGATTTGCCTTTTATTGTGCACCAAACGTGTAATATCAGCCCGAATTGTATGGAATCTTGCATATACACCCAAATTAGGCCTGAAAATATGCATGCCAAATTTGATCGTAATCGGTTCAGATATAGCTATAGCTCCCATATATATTGTTCATCCGATTTGTTATTTTTGTCCACCGCCGCCGTAATATTTGGGGAAATATATGAAATACAGCTCAGAAATGCCTTTGCCAAATTTTATAGAGATCGGTTCAGATTTGGATATAGCTCCCATATATAATTTCGTCCGATTTACTTTTAATTGTGCACCAAACGTTTAATATTTGCTCAAATGGATGGATGGAATTTGGCACATACGACCGAATTGAGTCTAGAAGCTAGTATGTCAAATTTGGTGAAGATCGGTTCAGATATAGCTATAGTTCCCATATATACTGTTCATCCGATTTGTTATATTTGTTACCCACAGCCGTAATATGCACTCCGTAACAACGATATTCAGGGAAATATATCAAATACAGCTCAGAAATATCTTTGCGAAATTTTATCGAGATCGGTTCCGATTTGGATATAGCTCCCATATATATTTGTATCGGATTTCAAATTAATTTTGCACCAAATGGGCAATGCAAGTCCGAATTTAAAAGATACAAATGCTTTGGCGTATTTAGTCCTTTGAATTTTAAATTATAATTTATAATCATAGCGTGTATGATTGAATTCTCCCATAAAAATTTTTAATTATTAAGTGGAGCTCAACTAAATTAGCAAAGTGGTGTAGGGTATCATAAAATCGGCCCCGCCCGACTTTAAGGCTTTCTTTAATGGTTTCATTTTTTTGTGGTGTGAGATCATTTAAAGTGGTCCCTTAAAAGTTGAATATCGAATGAAAAGTTCGCTGTTTTTGGAACTTTGTAATACAAATTTCTCAAAAATGTATATTTGATAGTTTATACATTTTTAGTTTCAAATCCCAATGAAAACTATTTAATTTCCAATAAACTTTCCATTTGCAAAACGAATGCCTTGAACTTCTCTCTATAAAATAAGATTAAAAATAAAATGTTTTTTATTTTTAATTTTTTTTTTATTTTTAAATAATTTAGTTTAAATCTTAATTGACCGCTCCAGATAATAGGTTTTTTATGTGAAACAAATCAGTCGAAAAATACAAAACACAAAAACAAGTCAATAAACATATTTGTTCTGATTTTCTCCAAAACAAAATATCGCAATGACCTAATTTCATTTTGAAAATATGAACAATTTATTTAAAACTACCGTTACTATGGAAATTGGCCTACCAAGTTTGGAAACTACTTTTCAAATAAGGTTCTGGAGATTCTGCATAAATTGCTGGCCATGTTATCCATCGGTTAATGGAATGTGAAAAAAAAAACATTTATTTCTAGTTTCGAAACGAATAAACTATTCATAATACCAAATTTATATTTAAATTATATAACGGTTTATTATGTTACCCTTCTCGATTTGGAGCCACAGAGAAATGTCAAAAGTATGTTCTAACATTAACATAAAATTAGAATTTCGTCAGGAGAAAACAATTCAAAAGAAATATTCCCAAAAAATATTTATTTGTTTGGAGCTGTCGCTCTCTGGAATTGTACAGGTTATGGGACTCATTCAATTCGATTTAACACGTGCCGTTCAATTTTTTTTCTGGTAATAGTGGGGAAATTAAATTAACCTTGAATTTGCACATTGTTCATTGAACTGAAAAAAAAAAAAAATAACAGAAACATATATGAAAATGCAATTATGTTTGAAAAAATCAACCAACCAACCAGTTTGGGATGGGTTTTTGGATTTTTTTTTCTTTCATCATTTTAATATTCTAACTACTAGTTCCTATAAAACTAGTTTAAGGCAGAAAATGTGTCAAATTTTTAGTTAGATATTCAAATGATTTCGCAGCTGATTATTGATTCCAAAAATTCTAACTCTTTGAATTTGACTCTTGAAAATAGTTTCGAGTTTTTATCAGACCACCTTTTTTTGAACAGAGAAATTCAGACCACATCTTTTAAATATGGCTGGATGTATGTGGTTTACACATTCTTTATGGTGAAAGTCTCCATAAAATCGGAATATTATATGACATAACATCAAAAGAATAGAATAGAATAACCGTTTGCGAAAGGTGACATAATACGATATTCAGTCATCAAATATGTTTTTAACTCATTCTGTCTATTTCATTATAATATTATGTAAATTAATCTTCATATTCAAAAAAAAAAAAAAAAAATTCTTTCGGATTTGTTTTGTAATCTGTCCAATTCTTAGAAATCTTAATTTATTTTTCCTAGTGTTGAAAACATTAATATATTAATTTCATTTTGTGTGGCTTAACGGTATTACGACGAATTGCCTCTTTTGTATTAATTTTAAAAAGTTTTTTTTTTTTTAAATAATTGAATTCATTATTGGATTATTGTTTTCTAAAAGAAGGTTCTTGACCTTTTGCTTTTTTCAAATATTGTGACATAATATTTACGAAATACTAAAAAACCAAAATATTGAATAAATATCTCATAGACAAAAGACAATTCAAAGAGACTTCTTTACGCAGTATAAAAAATACAAAAAAAAAAAAAAAACAGTAAAGAAAGTCCTAAAGTCGGGCGGGGCCGATTTTATGATACCCTACACCACTTTGCTAATTTAGTTGAGCTCCACTTAATAATTAAAAGTTTTTATGGGAGAATTCAATAATACACGCTATGATTATAATTATAATTTAAAATTCAAAGGACTAAATATGCCGAAGTATTTGTATCTTTTAAATTCGGACTTGTATTGCCCATTTGGTGCGAAATTAATTTGAAATCAGATAAATATATATATGGGAGCTATATCCAAATCGGAACCGATCTCGATAAAATTTGCCAAAGATATTTCTGAGCTGTATTTGATATATTTCCCTGAATATCGTTGTTACTGAGTGCATATTACGGCTGTGGGTAACAAATACAATAAATCGGATGAACAATATATATGGGAGCTATAACTATATTTGAACCGATCTTCACCAAATTTGGCATACTACCTTCTAGACTAAATTCGGTAGTAAGTGCCAAATTTCATCCAATTTGGGCAAATATTAGACGTTTGGTGCACAATCAAAGGTAAATCGGACGAAGTTATATATGGGAGCTATATCCAAATCTGAACAGATCTCGATAAAATTTAACAAAGGTATTTCTGAGCTGTATTTGATATATTTCTCCAAATATCGTTGTCACGGAGTGCATTTTACGGCTTTGGATAACAAACATAACAAATCGGATGAACAATATATAAGGGAGCTATAGCTATATCTGAACCGATTTAGATCAAATTTGGCATACTTATTTTCAGGTCCAATCTGATCGTACGTGCAAAATTCCATACTATTCGGGCTGATATTGGTGGACAATAAAAGGCAATCGGATGAAGATATATATGGGAGCTATATCTAAATTTTGACCGATTATCTCCAATTTCAATAGGGATCGTCCTTGGGCCAAACAAATGATTTGTGCAAAATTTCATCTGGATAGGGCAATAAATGCGAACTGTACTTTGTTTACAAAAATACATGGACAGACGGACGGACGGACGGACGGACGGACGGACATGCATAAATCGACTCAGAATGTGATTCTATGCAGATCATCAGAAGGAACTATGGGTCTATCTCGTTTTCTTTTGCCTGTTACAAACAAATGCACAAAGACATAATACCCTGACCACCTTGTGGTGTATGGTATAAAAAGTGATCACAAATAATAGCTAAAAACGCTGAAAACTCAATATTTAAGGAGTTATGGCCATTTTAAAATATCCAATAATTCAATCTTAGAAAAGTGATCACAAATAATAGCTAAAAATGCTGAAAACTCAATATTTAAGGAGTTATGGCCATTTTAGAATATCCAATATTTCACACTTAAAAAAGTGATCACAAATAATAGCTAAAAACGCTGAAAACTCAATATTTAAGGAGTTATGGCCATTTTAAAATATCCAATATTTCACACTTAAAAAAGTGATCACAAATAATAGCTAAAAACGCTGAAAACTCAATATTTAAGGAGTTATGACCATTTTAAAATATCCAATATTTCACACTTAAAAATGTGATCACAAATAATAGCTAAAAACGCTGAAAACTCAATATTTAAGGAGTTATGGCCATTTTAAAATATCCAATATTTCACACTTAAAAATGTGATCACAAATAATAGCTAAAAACGCTGAAAACTCAATATTTAAGGAGTTATGGCCATTTTGAAATATCCAATTTTTCACCCTTAAAAAAGTGATCACAAATAATAGCTCAAAACGCTGAAAACTCAATATTTAAGGAGTTATGGCCATTTTAAAATATCCAATAATTCAATCTTAGAAAAGTGATCACAAATAATAGCTAAAAACGCTGTAAACTCAATATTTAAGGAGTTATGGCCATTTTAAAATATTCAATTTTTCACCCTTAAAAAAGTGATCACAAATAATAGCTAAAAACGCTGAAAACTCAATATTTAGGGAGTTATGGCCATTTTAAAATATACAATTTTTCACGCTTAAAAAGTGATCACAAATAATAGTTAAAAACGGTGAAAACTCAATATTTAGGGAGTTATGGCCATTTTTAAATATCCAATAATTCAATCTTAGAAAAGTGATCACAAATAATAGCTAAAAACGCTGAAAACTCAATATTTAAGGAGTTATAACCATTTTAAAATATCCAATAACTCAAGCTTAGAAAAGTGATCACAAATAATAGCTAAAAACGCTAAAAACTCAATATTTAAGGAGTTATGGCCATTTTAAAATATCCAATATTTCACACTTAAAAAAGTGATCACAAATAATAGCTAAAAACGCTGAAAACTCAATATTTAAGGAGTTATGGCCATTTTTAAATATCCTATATTTCACACTTATGACAGATAAAAGTTTTAAAAATTCTGACTTTTTCTGGGTTAGGTACCAGAAGGGGTTCCAGATATATATAATCTTAACAACAGATCATGTGTTAGCAAAAATGTTTGTATGTGTCGAATTTGAAGAGAGTTGGGTGCTTATTTCGCTTTCGTTGAGCGTTTTGTTTGTGAAATCTGAAGTGAACCGGATGCCTATTTTGGATTTTATGATCGTTTTGGTTATTCAAAATGTTGGGGAAGGTATCAGAAGGAGTGGACCGATACGTTCCATCTCCACACCATACCGTGGGTTATTAAAGATATTGTGATGTGTCTAATTTGAAGATAATCGGACACTTACATCATATTTTATAAGAGCTATAATTATTCAAAATTTTGACCCTTTGTGATGGAGATACCTGATGGAGTGGACCGATATTTTTCATTTTCTTAAATGACCTAGCACTGATGCAAATAATGAAATTTGCAAAGTGGGAGCAAAGTCTGATGATCCTTTCGCAGTAAATATTTTCTTTGAACATTTCGAATGGACCGATCTCTGAACTCGATCTAAGTTTAATCGGAAACTCCCTTCGAGAGATATCGTGGGCATCAGCCAGACAGACAGACGGAAGGACACCGCTAGATCTAGTCTAAATGTCCTGATACGGATTTTGTCCATAGAGACCTAGGATCTCTACCATGACGTTTTTATAGAAATATTGAGATGTGCCAAGTCTGGATGGAATCGGATGTTAATTTCGCGTTTTATGAGCTTCATGGATATTCATAATTTTGACCCTTTGTGGGAAAAGTACCAGAAGGAGTGGCGCGATATATTCCAGATTCACACCAGACCTTGGGTACATAAAAATATTGTGATATGTTTGGAGTTTGGAGACGATGGGCCTCTTATATCACATTTTATAAGAGCTATAATTATTCAAAATTTTGATCCTGACCTGATCTGGAGCAAAATTGGATTTTCTTTTCTCTTTCTATGCAGTAAGGGAGGTACCAGAAGTAGTGGACCGTTATTGTCCATCTCCGAACTCAATCTAAGTCTGGCGCACCAGTCAGACAGACGGACGGACATTGCTATATCGACTTCAAATGTCCTAAAAGGGATATGGTCCTGGACCTGGGGTCTACAAAAGTTATTATTATATATAACCTGTCTAGACACCTGGCTGAGGGTATAAATATACGTTAGAAAATTCACGAACCACTAGCCGCTTTTTAAAATATTTACATCAAAATAAGTTAAAAAAAAACAGCTAAGTGTACTAAATGGTACTACATTTCGTACAATTAAAATTTTGAGAGAACCGATTGAGTTTTAGAAATTCGTACTTATGTGTACTAAATGTTACTAAATTTCGTACAATTAAACTTTTGGGATAACCGTTTGAAAGTCATTCCAGAATATCAAGTTTGGTTCTAAATAATGTAGAATTCCTGTTTCATTCGGGAGAGAAACTTGCTCGCGAGCAGAATTGCTCAAAGATCTGTAGTTTTTTTTTCGAAGTGTACTCTTTCTTATGTCTTCAAAAAGAAGGTCTTCAGTAAGAAGACTTTTAGGTGTTTTGTGTGAGGATCTACTCAGGTCTTTTATACAAACTTTAGGTTATTCTTAGAGAAAAACTTAAGATCTTCGGTGAAAAGAGTTCTATGTCTTCTGTGAGAAGACTTTCAAATCTGCTATGATAAGAAAGATTCCAGTGAGCAGATTTTTAGGTTCTCTATGGGAGAATGGTAAGGTCTTCATTTTCAAGACTTTTAGGATCTCTAGGTCTTTTATGAAATATCTTAAAGGTCTTCTAGCCTTTTAGCCATGGAAAGCCTGTTGGAGGATTTCTAGCCCTAAGAGGGATGTTGGAGGTCTTCTAGCCATAGAAGAACTGCTGGAGGTCTTATAGCCCTGAAATACCTGTTAAAGATCTTGTAAACATTGGCTGGGCCCATAAAATATTTGTTGAAGCTCTTATCCATAAAAACTCGATTAAATGCCTTCAAGAAAGACCTGCTTAAAGTCGAATAGCCATGAAAGTACAGTTACTCTAGCCATACGAGGTATATTAAAGGTCCATCCGCAGAAGGTATATTAAAGGGCTTATATATAAGGCCTATACTATAGAAGACCTGTTACAGGTCTTTTGGGCATAGAACACCTTTTCCGGGTCGGCTGCTTAAAAACCCTATTTAAAGCCTCCTAGACATGAAAAATGTGTTAAAGGTATTTTAATCGTATAATACCATATAATACATATTAAAATGCTCTCATCCACCGATCTTCTATATAATTTCTCACTTTATTTCCGGGTAGGCTGCTTTAAAAATACCTATTTAAAGCCTCCTAGTCATGAAAGATGTGTTAAAGGTCTTTTAATCGTATAATACCATAGAATACCTATTAAAATGTTCTCACCCACCGATCTTCTATATAATTTCTCACTTTATTTCATCCCACTGTACCTACCCCCAATGAAAAGTTGTTCAATATTGTAAATAACTATAACCTTTAAACGAACAACCAGCATTCATGACATTGAAATTCTTGGCAAATATTTTTTTAAATATCTGACATAATCTGCGATTTCTAGTCGAGCCACAACATGGTTCGATGATAAAAATCAATTTTGTAAACAAATTATTTGGTCATTCATAATTCCGCTGCAAGAGAACAGCGAGGAGGCCCAACTAGAATGAAACCAACCGTCGGCGAACAAATAAAAATAGAAATAAATTTGAGTGGAAACTGGGTTAAAGCCTCGATTTGTCTGAATGTCTTCGAAATGAGAACGGTGAATGGCCTCAATTTTCGAGCAAATCTAGCAGCAGTGAGAGAACTGCAGGTAAAGTCATTTTGGTTTTTTTTTTTTTTTTTTTGCCCACAAGACAAATGTTAGCCAGAAGGCAGTTAGACATGTGTGGCTGCTGGGTTGCAGTGGCATGTTGTTGACCTACGACGCTGACAACATTTGTGTCGTTGTGACAACCATCATGTTGCAGTGCATTTTGGTGATGTGGTGGGGTGGTTGTTTAAGTAAACAAAAACCAGTAAAGAAAGACTTAAAGTCAGGCGGGGCCGACTTTATGATACCCTACACCACTTTGCTAATTTAGTAGAGCTCCGCATAATAATTAAAAGTTTTTATGGAAGAATTCAATCATACACCCTATGATTATAATTATAATTTAAAGTTCAAAGGACTAAATATGCCGAAGCATTTGTATCTTTTAAACTCGGACTTGTAATGCTCATTTGGTGCACAATTAATTTGAAATCGGATAAAGATATATATGGGAGCTATATCCAAATCGGAACCGATCTCCATAATATTTCGCAAAGATATTTCTGAGTTGTATTTGATATATTTCCCTGAATATCGTTGTTACGGAGTGCATACTACGGCTGTGGGTAACATACATAACAAATCGGATGAACAATATATATGGGAGCTATAGCTATATCTGAACCGATCTTCACCAACTTTGGCATACAAGCTTCTAGACTAGGTTCGGTCCTAAGTGCCAAATTCCATCCCATTTGGACAAATATTAGACGTTTGGTTCACAATATAAGGTAAATCGGACGAAGTTATATATGGAAGCTATATCCAAATCTGAACCGATCTCGATAAAATTTAGCACATGTATTTCTGGGCTGTGTTTGATATACTTCCCCAAATATTGTTGTAATAGAGTGCATATTACGGCTGCGAAGGACAAAAATAACAAATCGGATGAACAATATATATGGGAGCTATAGCTATATCTGAACCGATTTCGATAAAATTTGGCATACTTATTTTCAGGCCTAATTTGGTTGTATATGCAAAATTCCATACTATTCGGGCTGATATTACACGTTTGGTGCACAATAAAAAGCAAATCGGACGAATATATATATGGGAGCTATATCTAAATTTTGACCGATTATCTCCAATTTCAATAGGGTTCGTCCTTGGGCCAAACAAATGATTTGTGCAAAATTTCATCTGGATAGGGCAATAAATGCGAACTGTACTTTGTTTACAAAAATACATGGACAGACGGACAGACGGACGGACAGACGGACAGACGGACGGACAGACGGACGGACGGACAGACGGACGGACGGACGGACATGCATAAATCGACTCTATGCAGATCATCAAAAGGAACTATGGGTCTATCTCGTTTCCTTCTGCCTGTTACAAACAAATGCACAAAGACATAATACCCTGACCACCTTGTGGTGTAGGGTATAATGAAATTGAAACCATCATTAGCATCTCCATTTCAGCCGAGTAGAACAGTGGGCACGAAATGGAATATGAAAATTAATTTGAACATAAATCTGATATAATATGCAACTGTGTTGAAAGTTAACAACACCATGCCATTACATGGTTGGTTGCACGTCCAACTTGCTTTTGCATTGAGGAACGCGCGGTGAAATAGTTAACAACACATCGCCGTGGCACATGTGTTTTTGTGTGTGGCAACACAATTTACCAGTTAACAACAGTGTTTTGACCACATTTAGACACACTCATTGTGGAATTGTATTCAAATATTTTCATACATATTCGAAACGGTTTGAGTTTTGTGTGATTGTAGACAAACCGAACAACTAATTGCGGAATGGTGGGCTCAAGAGACATCAATCAAACTCTGATTTCAAAATCTAAATAATATTTAAAGTAAAGTTTTGTATAAACAATTTACATATTGATGATGATGATGTAAATGGCACTACCGAAATAAATCCAAATTTACATTAATTTATTTATTTTTAATTAAGAATCTATTTTAATAAAATTCTATGGCATAAATTAAATTTACAAACCCTTGAGCAGTATATTCAAATTCCCTCGGGTCAATGATTTCCAAGAAGTCTTTGAACCTTGTGCTCGTGATGGCTTAACATTTTGTGATTCACATATCCACAAGGTAAGAGCCGGAGATTTATGGTAACTTTGCCGCGAAAAGATAACAATTATGTTGTGAAACCCAAGAAACACCTTTCAATCGTAAATTTTGTCGTTTTCACAACTAAGCCAAGCTAAGAAAAAAACAGCAACAACAACAACAACATCCCCACCGTCTGCAGAAGCCAAAAGAGAATGTATGACTAATATTTAGGAGACAAGTTAAATCGTTTGAATAAAATTGATGGCTATAAGCTGAAACTAATAATAATACGGATTGTGAGCGGGTTATTTTTTGTTGGTGTTTTTATACCCTACACCACATAGTGGTAAGGGTATTATGTCCTTGTACTTTTGTTTGTAACAGACAGAAGAAAACGAGATAGACCCATAGTTCCTTTTGATGATCTGCATAGAATCACATTCTGAGTCGATTTATGCATGTCAATCCGTCCGTCCGTCTGTCCCTGAATTTTTGTAAACAAAGTACAGGTCGCATTTATTGCCCGATCCAAATGAAATTTTGCAAAGATCTTTTGTTTGGCCCAAGGACGAACCCTATTGAAATTGGAGATAATCGGTAAAAATTTAGATATAGCTCCCATATATATCTTCGTCCGATTTGCCTTTTATTGTGCACCAAACGTGTAATATCAGCCCGAATAGTATGGAATTTTGCACATACAACCAAATTAGGCCTGTATATAAGTATGCCAAATTTTATCGAAATCGTTTCAGATATAGCTATAGCTCCCATATATATTGTTCAGCCGATTTGTTATTTTTGTCCTCCGCAGCCGTAATATGCACTGTGTAACAACAATATTTGGGGAAATATATCAAATGCAGCTCAGAAATACATTTGCTAAATTTTATCGAGATCGGTTCAGATTTGGACATAGCTCCCATATATATCTTTATCCAATTTTAAATTATTTGTGCACCAAATGGGCAACACAAGTCCGAATTTAAAAGATACAAAGGCTTCAGCATATTTAGTCCTTTGAATTTTAAATTATAATTATAATCATAGCGTGTATGATTGAATTCTCCCATAAAAACTTTTAATTATTAAGTGGAGCTCAACTAAATTAGAAAAGTGGTGTAGGGTATCATAAAATCGGCCCCGCCCGACTTTAGGACTTTCTTTACTGGTTTTTATTTTGATTTTTTTAGAATACCAAAGTTCGAGGTTCTGTTGTAGAGTTGCAGGGCCACAAATGATGAGTTTGACCACAAAACATTAATTGATAAATGTACTCATCCGGATAGCCAGCAACAACTACTAAAACACAAAGTTTGATTAAATGCATGGTCAAATATTTCAACATTCTCAGTGAGGTATCAAAATCTCTACAAAAAATATTGAGTTTTTTTTTTTTTTTTTTTTTTTTGGGTGGAGAATACAGTTTATTAAACACGCAAAATCATTTATCATATTCTGCAATTGGTATGTCGAGGAGTTGTTTTTGTGGTATTTTCATTTATATGCATCATAACCTCACTTTGTATGTTGTATGGCATAAATGACATTCCTAAGTGTCTGTAATCATTATTTTTATTATCACACACACATTTGTATGTATGTAAATATCTATAATTGGTTTTTGCTATTTTCGCCAACAGTTTTGGTTGTTTCTTTTTTCCTTACGAAAAAATCATCTACCGGTTTCCCCAACCATTATTGGATCCAAAAATATATATGTTTTTGGTATCACACCGTAAAACACACTCACACATATATTTACTTACATTACAGACACTCTAACTGGCCATATGGAGCCACATGATAATATACATATGCATGAAAATTGTTGGTCATTCTACATAATTTTCCAAACTCGACGCAGCAAAAAAAAAAAAAAAAAAAAAGTTGGCCAAATTATTGTGTCAATTACCAACAAGGTTTTTGCCACTTGCCTAAGTTACAGATTTTTCTGAGTTATGACATCACAGGAATTATGAGTGTGTGCGAGCCATTTTAGCCAAAATTTGTGCGAACAGCTTTTAATTAATTTCGAAAAAAAAAAAAAATTACATTGTAATTACATGCTAATTATTGAATTTCGATATGTACAATTGCCGCTTGTAGGAAATAAAGATTTAAAAAAAAGCAGTAAGTTCAGCCGGGCCGCACTTTGAATGCCCTCCACCTTTTGGATAGAAATTGCAAATTTTGAAACAGCAAAAAAAAAAAAAACAAGTAAAAAAGCAGTAAGTTCGGCCGGGCCGAACTTTGAATACCCTCCACCATTTGCAACGAATTAGAAAATTTTCAAAAAATAGAATCCATTAAAAATTCTTATAAACTCTTTAAAATATCTAATATAGGAAGGTGCCGATATGGGGGGATATACGATATTGTGGACCTATAAAGACAAATCTATGTCTGCGTGTAAAGTACTCACAAGGAACTCCTTGTGTGGATTTTGAAAATACCGAATATCGCGGGGTATCGTTATATGGGAGCTATACGTTATCGTTAACCTATATAGAGAATTCTCTGTCGGGGGGTAAAGTGCTCACAAAGAACCCCTTGTGTACAAAGAACCCCTTGTGACCATCCCTTGAAAAATATGGCTAAAAACATCAAAATACCGAATATCGGGAGTACCGAGGGCTATACGATATCGTGGACCTATATAGATAATTCTCTGCCGAGGTATAAAGTACCCACAAGGAACTCCTTGTGTGGATTTTCAGATAATTCCGATGAAAAATGTGGGTAAAATCATAAAAATACCGGGGGGGGGGTACCGTTATATGGGGGATATACGATATCGTGGACCGATATAGCCCATCTTCGAACTTGACCTGCCTGCAGACAAAAGAGAGATCTGTGCAAAATTTTAGCTTTCTATCTTAATTCGTTTAGACTGTAGCGTGATTACAACAGACGGACAGACGGACGGACAGGGCTAAATCGTCTTAGAATTTTACGCTTATCAAGAATATATATACTTTGTTGGGTCTAAAATGATTATTTCGATGAGTTACAAACGGAATGACGAACTTAATATTTTTTGGTGGAGGGTATAAAAAAAAACAAGTAAAAAAGCTGTAAGTTCAGCCGGGCCGAACTTTTAATACCCTCCACCATTTGGTACAAATTTGGCAATTTCCAAAAAAAACCGTTAAAAATTCTGTTAAAATCTTAAAAATACCGAATGCTTATACGACGACGTGGGCCTGCATAGGCAACTTTTGTCATAAATTATTACAATATTTACATGCGAAACTTGAAAGAAAAATCTGTTTATAATGTAGCTGAAATCGTCAAAATACCGAATATGGGGGGTACCGTTATATGGCGTCTATACGAAGACGTTGACCTGCACAGACAATTTTCTGGCATGGGCTGAAGTATCCATTACGAACTTCACATGCGAAATTTGAAACAATCCCTGTAAATAATGTCGCTAAAATCGTTAAAATACCGAATATCGGGGGGTACCGTTATATGGGGGCTATATGAAGACGTGGACCTACATGGCTCATTTTTTGACTTTGGATGATGTATCCATTATGAACTTCAAATACCAAATTTGAAACGATTCCGGTAAACAATGTCGCTAAAATCATCAAAATACCGAATATCGGGAGGTACCGTTATATGGGGGCTACACGAAGACGTGGACCTGCACAGATAATTTTCTGTCTTAGGCTGTAGTATCCATTACGAACTTCAAATACCAAAATTGAAATAATTCCGGTGAATAATGTCGCTAAAATCATCAAAATACCGAATATCGGGAGGTACCATTATATGGGGGCTATATGATAACTTGGACCTACATGGCCCAATTACGAACTTAACCTGCCTACTAGAAAAATAAACATTAGGAACGTCAAATTTGAAATTTCAAACAATTTCGGTGAATATTGTACCTAAAATAGTTATAATACCGAATATTGGGAGGTAATGATGCATTTGGGCCTATACGAAGAATTGGGCCTGCATATACTATTTTATGGCATAGACTGTAGTTCCCATTACGAACTACGAAATTTGAAACAACTTCGGTGAATAATGTCCCGTTGTTTGTGGGCTATACAATATCTTAGACCTATACAGACATTTCTCTTCCAGGGAATAAAGTACTTGAAAGAACTTCTAGTATGTATTTTCAGACAATTCCATTGCCAAATTTAGCAAAAATCGTCAAAATACCGGTATAGGGAGGTACTTAGGGAGGTAAGCTGGTCTTATAGACATGCTCTAAAGCTAGTCTTTATAGACGAGCTCTGAAACTGGTCTTTATAGGCGAGCTCTGAAGCTGGTCTTTATAGGCGAGCTCTGAAGCAGGTCTTTATAAATGGGCTCTGAAGCAGGTCTTTATAAATGAGCTCTGAAGGTTTTCTTGAAAGACGAGATTTGAAGCTGGTCTTTAAAGATGGAATGAAGCTTACCTTTATCGACGAGTTGAAGCTTTAGAGACGAGCTCTGAAGCTGGTCTTTATAGACGAGTTCTGAAGTTTGTCTTTATAGACCAACATAAGCTTGCTTCTCTTGTCTCGACGAACTAAAAAGGGGTTTTTTGTAGAAGACCACCGGGAGTCTATTTCTACGGAGCTGAGTCGTTTTGAGTCAACATATTCTCATTATTGAAAATGCTTATTATGTCCCCAATTTAAAAGACTAGACCACATTCCTTTATATCCAAACCGTTGGAGTTCATTACTTCACTCGGTTTGAAATTTCAGAACTTATGTTTCTAGTTTGGTATGGTGGAAATGGTAATGGAATTTTATTGCAATACCCTTGAAAAGTATTTTTTTTCTTCGACAAACTATTCGTGCAATGTATCGCTTTTTTGCAATATTTTCTGTATTTGTCAGACAGGCAGCCTACGTAGTACGTAGTACCATTCAACCAGTTATGCGCTTTGCCATCAACCAGTGTCCAATTGCATTGTTATAATTTTTTATGTCCAGTTTTTGTTTTTGCAACAACTCCAACGACACTTCTTTATGTCGTGCCAAGATGTGAAGGGTAAAATTTGTTATTAACGAAGTGCAGTTATTGTTCGATGGTTGGTTGGTCAGTCAGTTGCCTATCCGCCTATAAAAAAAACGGGGTTGATTGCACCAACGGTTCCGCATAAGCAGCCTGAATTTACGGTAGTTAATGTAACTTGGATGGGGGAAAACTGTAATACCTTTTTTTAGTTGGAAAAAAAGTCAGGCCAAGTATCGAATATGAAATGACAGGTAAACGTTGCCACAGACAACTCCAAAACAACAACAAAAAGGCAGTAATAAAAAGTAATGTGGACAATATGTATACATATGTGTAATCTGAGATAATACCAAGATGTTGTATGATTTTGTAAAACCAAAAAAAAAAAAACTACTTACAACTTGGCGGTTATAAACCTTAACTAAGATTGGGGATTTTGTTTTTTACGGCACCAACTACCGCAGAGACTGCGAGACTAATGATTTACTTTATAATAAGTCATACAAAAGTCAATGTCACATGAATGTCGCATAAAATCCGGTGTGAAATGTTGGAGTCGTTGTGTGTAATAACATCTCGGTTTGATTTCTATTCAGTTTCTCTATTACGTTCACAAAAAAAAAAAAAAAAAAAAAAACAGTAAAGAAAGTCTTAAAGTCGGGCGGGGCCGACTTTATGATACCCTACACCACTTTGCTAATTTAGTAAAGCTCCGCATAACAATTAAAAGTTCATACACGCTATGATTATAATTTAAAGTTCAAAGGACTGGATATGCCGAAGCATTTGTACCTTTTAAATTCGGACGTGTGCAAAATTAATTTGAAATCAGATAAAGATATATATGGGAGCTATATCCAAATATGAACGGATCTTGATAAAATTTGGCAGAGATATTTCTGAGCTGCATTTGATATATTTCCCTGAATATCGTTGTTACGGAGTTCATATTACGGCTGTGGGTAACAAATACCGATCTTCACCAAATTTGACAAACTAGCTTCTGGGCTCAATTCGGTCGTAAGTGCCAAATTTCCATTTGGAAAAATATTAGACGTTTGGTGCACAATAAAAGGTAAATCGGACGAAGTTATATATTGGAGCTATATCCAAATCTGAACCGATCTCGATAAAATTTGGCAAAGATATTTCTGAGCTGTATTTGATATATTTCCCTGAATATCGTTGTTACGGAGTGCATATTACGGCTGTAGGTAACAAATACAACAAATCGGATGAACAATATATATGGGAGCTATAGCTATATCTGAACCGATCTTCACCAAATTTGGCATACTACCTTCTAGACTCAATTCGGTCGTATGTGCCGTATTCCATCGCATTTGGGCAAATATTAGACGTTTGGTGCACAATAAAATGTAAATCGGACGAAGTTATATATGGGAGCTATATCCAAATCTGAACCGATCTCGATAAAATTTAGCAAAGGTATTTCTGAGCTGTATTTGATATATTTTTCCAAATATTGTTGTTGCAGAGTGAATATTACGGCTGCGGAGGACAAAAATAACAAATCGAATGAACAATATATGTGGGAGCTATAGCTATATCTGAACCGATCTCGATTCCGATTTCAAATTTGGCATACATATTTTCAGGCCTAATTTGGGTGTATATGCAAAATTCCATACAATTCGGGCTGATATTACACGTTTGGTGCACAATAAAAGGCAAATCGGACGAAGATATATATGGGAGCTATATCTAAATTTTGACCGATTATCTCCAATTTCAATAGGGTCCGTCCTTGGGCCAAATAAATGATCTGTGCAAAATTTCATCTGGATCGGATAATAAGTGCGACCTGTACTTTGTTTACAAAAATACATGGACAGACAGACAGACGGACGGACATGCATAAATCGACTCAGAATGTGATTCTATGCAGATCATCAAAAGGAACTATGGGTCTATCTCGTTTCCTTTTGCCTGTTACAAACAAATGCACAAAGACATAATACCCTGACCACCTTGTGGTGCAGGGTATAAAAAAAATAAAAATAAAGAAAAGACATTAAGTTCATCCGAACAGAATGGAGGTGGTTCCCGAAATGCGTACTATAATTGTACGAAAAGTAGCAAATTTAAATAAATTTGCTATTGGTTGGATGGAGCTGAAATCCCGATATTTGATATTGAGGTTTATGTTGGTATGTGGGGTTGCGATCTGGTTGTGGTGGCGATTGGGGAAGTTCTGATATTTTATATTGAGATCACTGTTGGTTTCTAGGTTTATATTTATGGAGGCGTTGAAAGATTTTTGGTCAGAAAAATGTATGTGTGTCCATTTTCCAATAGCCTTATTAATACCCCTTGGTCCTGTGATACTTCCCGAAGAAGGAAAAGCTTGAATAATATATAAAACCTTGAAAGACTAAAAATTTAGTACGATATATGAAGTTTACATTAAACAAGTAACAAACCAGCTAAGTTCGGGGCCGGGCCGAACTTTTTATACCCTCCACCCTTTTTGGAAGAAACTTGACAATTTTCAAATAAAATTCCGTCGGAAAATACCGCTCAAGTGCAAACCGTTATATGGGGGCTATACGAAGACGTGGTCCTGCATAAGTAATTTGTGTCATAGGCTGTAGTACCTGTTGCGAACTTTATATACGAAATTTAAAACAATTCCGGTCAATACTGTTGCAAAAATCATCAAAATACCGAATATTGGGAGGAACCGTTATATAGAGGATAATAAGTAATTTGTGTCATAGGCTGTAGTACCTGTTCCGAAGTTTAAATACGAAATTTGAAACAATTCCGGTGAATACTGTTGCAAAAATCATCAAAATACCGAATATTGGGAGGAACCGTTATGTAGGGGAAATATGATATCGTGGACCTATATAGGCAATTCTCGTCCAGAGGGTAATTTAATGACAAGGAATTTCTTTTGTGGATTTTAAGACAATTCCATTGACAAATTTGGCTGAAATTATCAAAATAATAATACTATACGATATCGTGGACCGATATAGATAATTCTCTTCCAGGGGATGAAGTGCTCACAAAGAACTTCTTGTTTAGAATTTCAGACAATTCCAAAATGTGGCTAAAATCATCAAAATATCGAATATCGCGGGTACCGTTATATGGGGGCTATACGATATCGTTGACCAATATAGCCCATCGTCGAACTTGACCTACCTGCGGACAATAGACAGATTTCTGCAAAATTTTAGCTTCTTTTCTTAATTCTATTTGACTGTAGCGTGACTACAACAGACAGACAGGGCTAAATCGTCTTTTACGCTGATCAAATATATATATACTTTGTTGGGTCTAAAATTATTTCGATGAGTTACAAACGGAATGACGAACTCCGTACTATGTATGGTGGAGGGTATAAATATTTGTGAAACTGAACAAATTGTGCAAAGGCCTAACACGAATTGTTGGAAAGAATTTAAAATTGTTGAAGTGGACTTTTCGCTGACGAAGTAGCCGATACTTGCTAGTAGATTATATTAGAAAAAAAAATGTTTCTCTTTAGAAAATTAAGGACATTTAGAAGGTCTTTTGAACCCGGCTCAGGGAGAGAGTATATATTTGTATATCAACTCACGCCGTAAGAGTTGATTTTTAAATATTTTCAATATTCCGTTACAATATTTTTTAGATTTTCCAAAACGAACTCTTTAATCCCTATTCAATTGTTTATTGTCATATACACATACAAAATATCATGCATATATATGTGTGTACATGTGGTCAGTTGCTGAGCTTTTAAAGATTCGTTTTCTCAATGGGTTTTAGCTTCTTGGAATTCCCTTGTCTGTGTGAGCATATTTAACCAACAAATAATTAAAAGAGAAACCAGCCAGACAAGTCCGCTACAGAAAACCCCAAGCTAAGGTTGGATAAAAAATTGCTCGTTTAACTCCAATTGTTGGCCAAGTTAAAAAGCTGCTCTCTGCAGCACAAAAAATACTCTGCAAAATTTATCCAAAGCCAAGAAACTCGATTAAGAGCTTCAAACAAAAGAGTCAAAATATGTCTGCAAATTTTTCAAAGAGAGGAGAGAAACTCGTTGTCGTGAAATTAAGCTGTATTTCCAGATTGTTGAGATTTTATTTTCTGTGAGGGAGATTTTGAAAACCTTAAGATGCTAATAAACATCATGACGGCGGCATGATTTAATGATGCCCGAGTGCCATAAAGAAAACAAGAAGTCCCACCAAAAGGTGAAACAGCAACAACCACCACACCACAACGTTTGGAGCAAGCGCGGCTATTTTTGTTAAGCTCTTATTTTTCATGTGTACACAAAGCCCTGGTATCCGAGCGGAGTCTCCACGATATTGTTTAGTTCTTCGTCGACGGTCAGTTTAGGCGCACATGCGCAAAATACTCACAAAATCGAAAGCTTCCCCTTAAAAAAGAATAGAAAACAACAACAACAACGAAAAAAAACTTTAACGGTGATTTGGATTTGAATATTTTTAGAAAAAAAAAAAAAAATTAATAAAATATAAAGAAAGCCGAAAGAAAGAAAAAAAGTTTTGGAAAACTGGCAATCTCATAACGAATAAAAATTATTCAAAAAAATAAAAAAAAAATCAAAAACTAAACAAGTTAATATATTAAACGGTTTCACTTTCGCTGGCTGGTTGTTCGTCGTCTATGCTCGAAACTCGCTTGTAACATAACGTAACATAGATAATCAAACTCCTATATGTTGACCGCCACAACAGAGAAAAAAAAACACAAAATTTGTTTTGAAGACTTCCAGTAAAAAATTTACATAAATCTCACATTCCTGGCGTCAACAGACCACTCTCCGAGAAATAAAAGAAAGAAAAAAAAAAAGAAATAAAAACATCAAATCTGCATTTGGAGCAACATATTTTGGGGGGCTATTTAAAAAATTCCGCATTTTTTATGGGGGAGATTTAGTTACAGGGGGAAAGATATGTTTAAAAGAAATTTTCAAGCTTTTGCTATACAACCTGTTTGGGCCTTAAAAATTTAATTTTTATAAAAATTAATATTTAAACCTTTTGTTTGTTCAAAACATTTGCATTTAAATATTTGTTTTCTTTTTTTGGTAATTAATTAGTTAATTAGGTGAAATTTTTTATTTTTGTTTTGAAATTGATTTTGTTGTTTTTGTTTCATCTCGGTGTTTATATTTTTAAAAAAAGTGTCCTCATTTCAGTGTCTAGTTTTTTTTTTGTTAAAAAAATTCAATTTTAAAAAAGATTCCAAACAAATACTCAGACAATAACAACAATTTGTCACCATAAAACATTTACAACAACACCACTTGACTGACACCAAAATGCAAAAATATTTGTTTATCGCTGTGATATTGGCGCTGCAGATGATCGGTGCAAACACGGCATTGCCAAAATCAGTGCCACCAAATGCAGGTAAGGCCAAAGGCCACTCAACTTTTTGTCTATTTTTGAAGCAGCAGAAAAAATGCCAATAGTTTTTTTTTTACTAATATTATTATTATTGTTATTGATGTTTTGTTTCTTACAAATATAAAAAAAATTGCCAATGATTTAGTATTCAAATTTTTGTTAAATTTATTGGACACTGATGGCCAGTTAGATGCGAGTTAACGAGTTATTCTGCCATGGCAGATGTTTTTTTTGCATGACTGCATAAATTAATTGTAATATTGTGATAGAAAAAAAAGAATCAACCAGTTTTTCGGATTAATAAAGTTTTTTTGTTAATAATTGTTTAAATAATTACACATTTAAGTGATGGGATTTAAAATTTAACAATGCTTTAGAAGGTCATTTTTGGTGACTGGATAATTGTATTATTTTATGTGTTGGATATTAATTTTCCCAAGTGAGTTTTTCTTGGATAATTAGAATTTTCTTTTTCTGTAATGTACGAATTTGTATTAATTATTCTAATGGAAAAATCGAAAAAAATAAATAAATGAAGAATAAAAGTCTTTTAGGTGTCCTATGAAAATTAATTATTTATTTTATTTTTAATTAAAAAAAATTCTAATCCGTCGTGTTTCTCGATATGTCTGGGGATACTTCCCATCGAAAAAATTACACCATTACATCCCACATACAAATACAGTCCTAAATACAGATGCAGCATTTTTTACAAATACAAAATTATATAATAATAGTTAATTTTTTTAAAAACATTTTTTGAACTTTTATGTTTTTTTTTTATTTTTTTTTTTTAACTGTAAAGGGAGAATTTTATTGAATATTCTTTATTAATTTAGTTAAATTTTTAAGAATTATTTGATTCCGGATTTTTTTAGTTCTTAAAATAATTATTAAATATTTTTTTAAAATTTTTTAATTGTGTAATACTGTAATTATGTAATACTTTTAAGAACTGCAGGAGGCACGTAGATTTTTTTTTTAAATATAAAAGGCTCTGTGATTTTTTAATAATAATAATAATAATAATAATAATAATAATAATAATAATAATAATAATAATAATAATAATAATAATTTTTAGTTCTTAAAATAATTAATATAATTTTTCAAGAGACTTTTGCTTTTTTAACAATTTTTTAATTATGTAATACTGTAAAAGGATTAAGGATCTTTGAAAACAACTTTGAAGAACTATAGGAGGCACGTAGATTTTTTTCAATAATAATAATAATAGTAATAATAATAATAATAATAATAATAATAATAATAATAATAATAATAATAATAATAATAATAATAATAATAATAATAATAATAATAATAATAATAATAATAATAATAATAATATAATAATAATAATAATAATAATAATAATAATAATAATAATAATAATAATAATAATAATAATAATAATAATAATAATAATAACTTAACTTTTTTAAATATTTTTTGAACTAAAGGAAGCGTGGGGTTTGGTTAAAGATAAGTTTACAGAATATAGGAGGCTTGTAAAATTTCTTCAAATTCGTAGATTTTAAATAATTGAAATAAAAACCCATAGGAGGCTCGCGTTTTTTTTTTAATATTTTTGAAAATTGAATGAGAATCTTGGAGAAAAGGCCTATAGATTTTTTAAATATTTTTAAGGACTCCGAATGGTTCGTAGATTTTTTTAACTATAGAAACTTTGTTAATTTAAAAAAAAATAAAAGTTATAAATATTTGTTGAATTTTAATTTAATTTTTAAGAACTGTGCACCTTAAGGACTTTATAGGGTAGTCCTTAATTTTTTATATATATATTTTATGTATGAAGTGAATCTCGATAATTTTCTTAGGATTATTTAAAGGACCATATGAATTTCGATGATTTTTAAAAATGATTGAGGTTTTTTAACGAACCATACGAAGTTTACAATTCTTCAAAAGATGACGATTTGTATTGAAAATGAGATATATCGGTCCAAGTTTTGGTATAGCCGCCATATAACGGTAACTCCCAATATTCGGTATTTTGATGATTTTCGCCACATTTTTCCACGGATTTGTCTAAAAATTGGTATTTGTAGGTCATAGTGGATTCTAGCTCCAGCGGAAGAACATTGAAAATATAATCCACGTTTTCCTATGACGATACCCACCGGTACTCGGTATTTTGTAATACTAGTCACATATACCCACGAAATTATTTAAAATTTGGTATTTAAGAAGATTTCGTAGATGACAGACCTTGAAGTATAGTTTTGTCTATGGAGCTTCCCGTTTTGGTATGGCCTCCATATAACGGCCCATCCACTTCATGGTTATTTGAAAAGTTTAACAGCATTATGAAAATGGTCTTACTGGTAAAGTGTGAATTCAGACACTTTTATATAAAAAAAAAATTTCTTTACCAAAAGGTGGAGGGTTTTTTTTAATTTCAAATTTTTGAGGAGAGGAGAGCCGGAATATACCATACTCGCTCTGGTATTGAAATGAATATTGTAATATGCAAATAATAAAATTGTTATTATTCACTACATTAACCCATTGCGATATTGTCAATATTTTATAATAAACTAGCTGAACCCGGTGCGCTTCGCTACCCCTGTTGATTTTATACGCATTCAAAATTTTATTTACGAACATATGTTGGATAAAGAAAAACAAATTTAAAAATTAAAAAAAATAAATATTGCACTAATTTAATGCGTTAATAAACAAAATCATTACAAAAGCAGTAACATGACATGCATACACGAAGGATTTGTCCTTTGGATTTATTTATTTCATAGCAAATACCAAGCGTGCAGGAAACTGCAATTTTTTTAAGTAGAGTGGCATTTCTATTGCAATTAGTGAATTCGAGATAGCAACATACTTCGCCGTAATAAGCGTATTTCAAATAAATTGTTGTGTTGTTTTTTAGTGTTAGCCTAAGGCGTTGTGGGTCAATGGTTCTTAATAAAATCATATCCCAATCTGATCCGATTTAAATATAATTTTAAAAAAATTACTTTTACACCAAACTCCGCCACACCTTTCATATTTCATTGAAATTGGTGCGTCAAATATGTGAAATCGGCCGAGAATATATATATGGGAGCTATATCCAAATCTTCACTAATTTCCAATTAATTTATCACATTTATTATTATAACCAAATTCCGCCACACATTCTGAATTTCATTGGAATCGGTCATATATATCGTGTTTGGTGCATAATATGTATGAAATCGGCCGAAATTAATATGTTAGCTATATCCAAACCTCAACTGATTTCAATATAATTTGGCAATTTTTTCTGGTGCCAGATTTTGTCTCTCTCGCTTTGGGTGCATAAAATATGTGAAATCGGCTGAGTATATATATGGGAGCTATAATCACATCTGAGCGTATTTGAATATAATTTGTCAAATTTATTTTTGTACCAAATTTAGCCACTCATGCCGAATTTCGTTGGAATCGGAAATACGTATCGTGTTTTGTGCATCAAATATGTGAAATCGGCGGAAAATATATATGGGAGCTATATCCAAATCTGAACCGATTTTAATATAATTTGACTAATTTATTTTCTAATCAAAATCCCGTTACATATTCCAAATTTCTTTGGAATCGAACATACATATCGTATATGGTGCATAAAATACATGAAATCGGTCGAAAATATATATGAGAGCTATATCCAAATCTGAAACGATTTTAATATAATTTGACAAATGTATATTTGTTTTAATTTCCGCTACACATTCCAAATTTCATTGAAATTAGAGATACATAGCGTGTTTGGTGCATCAAATACATGAAATCGGTCGAAAATATATATGGGAGCTATGTCCAAATCTGAACCGATTTCAATTTAATTTGAGAAATTCATTTTGGCTCCCAATTCCGTTACTTATTTTAAATTTCATTACAATTGGAAATACATGTCGTGTTTGGTCCACCAAATACATGAAATCGGCCGAAAATGTATATGGGAGCTATATCCAAATCTGAACCGATTTCAATATAATTTGGGAAATCAATTTTTTAGATAAAATCTACCACACGTTTCAAATTTCATTGAAATTGGGGATACATTGCGTGTTTGGTGCATCAAATGCTTGAAATCGGCCGAAAATATATATGGGAGTTTTATCCAAATCTGAACCGATTTCAATATAATTTGACAAATTAATTTTCAGATTAAATCCCGTCACACATTCCAAATTTCATTGGAATCGAACATTCATATTGTGTTTGAGGCATCAAATGAACGAAATCGGTCGAAAATATATATGGGAGCTATATCTAAATCTGAACCGATTACAATATAATTTGGCAAACTTATTTTTGTTCCAAATTCCGTTACGTATTCCAAATTTGGAGACTGTATCTTCAACCAATCAATAGATATGTGCATATAAAATCTATATTTTTGGGAGGTACCTCCGATTCTGATGCTATATATCCAGTTCCAAGTGGAAATTCAAAAATGTATATAGCCTATGTTACTTTCAGGCGATATTGCAGTATATATGGAAATTTTCAGGAAAATCTATTCAGCGGTTTTCGAGTCCATAAATTACAAACAAACAAACAAACAAACAAACATACAAACATTTTCCTCTTTTATAGATATAGAAGAAGATAGAAGAAGATTCTACATTAACTAAAGGGAGAATTCGATTCGGGTTTTATGCATTTTGTAATTATGTTAAAAGTGTTAAACTTTTGTGAAGTATTTTGAAATATGAAGTAAGTTTGGACCACAATTAATACTATCCTAGAAATGGAAACATGGATTATCAAGCTATTTATTGGGCAGAGCAGAAATGAACAAGCTCAAATATTGCACTTAATTTTTTAAATTTGCTATATAAATCGAGATGTGAATGATGTTAAAAACTATCAATCTGTTCAATATAGGCCTTACAACACAAATATTCAAATATTTAAGATCATCAGATTTCATAATTCATTTAATATTTCAGATTTTGGAAAAAATAAGACGGGACTGATTGAAGATAGAAAAATAGTGGGTAATATAATACCATGGCATCTATATCATTCGAAACTGTTTAAATAAGTTCTATTTTAAGTTGAATCAGTAAAGTTTGTACATTAATAAAGTGTTCAGTCTTCCTACGCTTTTATTCCGCAAAAGAATGAATGACTCATCTTAGAATGTGTAATTAATAGAATGACAATAATTTCAAAATATCTCCCGTTATTGCAATTCATTTTCAATTCACATTCACACAATGTGAAATATATATAAAAATTTAATTTAAAAAAAAACAAGAATCATCTAATTTATTTACTTTAATTATATCTTTGTTTGTGCAGAATTTACTTCTTATTGTATATAATTCAACACATAAAAAATAAAAGCTTTTTGAAGAAAGAATACATTGTCAAGAAGTTCTTACAGAAAGAATCTACAACTTGTATTCAAAAAAAAAAAATAAATAAAATAAAATAAAATAAAAAATAGAATAGACTATTAACAGACATACACAAATCATTGTTACCCACAAGAGAGGGGAAAAATGAACGCTTGGAAACGAAATTAAAAATGTGATGACCGCAGAGTTTTTTTTGTGGCATTTATAACAATCGAAAATAGAATATGGAGGAACAATAAGAAATTACAAAATAATTAAATGCAACAAGTAAAAAAAAAAAACATTAAATTCGGCCGGGCCGAACTTTTAATAACCTCCACCTTAGGGTAAAAGATCAATATTCAATGTTCTGCCACCGTGCTATAACCCATTTTGAACTACAAATACCAATTTTTACACACATCCGTAGAAAAATGTGTGCAAAAATCATCAAAATATTGAATATCGGCAGGTACCGTTATATTAGGCCTTTACCAAAACGTGGACCTATATATACAATGTTTCGCCACAAGAGCTAGAACCCATTATGAACTACAAATACCAATTTCTGGACAAATCCGCTAAAAATTGTGGCAAAAATTATGAAAAACACTGAATATCGGGAGGTACCGTTATAAAGGGGCTATACGAAAAGTGAACCTATATAAATAATTTTTCGCCACCGAAAACCAATACCAAAAATCATCAAAATACCAAATATCGGGAGCTACCGTTCTATCGGGTCTATATACGATATCTTGGATATGAGCATCCACTTAACGGTCAGAAGTTACACTTTCGCGCATTTGTGATTTCGACAAAATTAAAAATATTCGCGGTTTAGGGGAATGTTCTTATTTTTTATATATTGACCAGTAAAGAAAGTCCTAAAGTCGGGCGGGGCCGATTTTATGATACCCTACACCACTTTGCTAATTTAGTTGAGCTCCACATAACAATTAAAATTTTTTATGGGAGAATTCAATCATACGCCCTATGATTATAATTATAATTTAAAATTCAAAGGACTAAATACGCCGAAGCATTTGTATCTTTTAAATTCGGACTTGTATTGCCCATTTGGTGCAAAATTAATTCTAAATCAGATAAAGATATATATGGGAGCTAAATCCAAATCGGAACCGATCTCGATAAAATTTGGCAATGATATTTCTGAGTTGTATTTGATATATTTCCCTGAATATCGTTGTTATGGAGTGCATATTACGGCTGTGGGTAACAAATACAATAAATCGGATGAACAATATATATGGGAGCTATAACTATATCTGAACCGATCTTCACCAAATTTAGCATACTACCTTCTAGACTAAATTCGGTCGTATGTGCCAAATTCCATCCCATTTGGACAAATATTAGACGTTTGGTGCACAATAAATGGTAAATCGGGCGAAGTTATATGTGGGAGCTATATCCAAATCTGAACCGATCTCGATAAAATTAAGCAAAGGTATTTCTGAGCTGCATTTGATATATTTCCCCAAATATTGTTGTTACAGAGTGCATATTACGGCTGCGGAGGACAAAAATAACAAATCGGATGAACAATGTATAAGGGAGCTATAGCTATATCTGAACCGATTGCGATCAAATTTGGCATGCTTATTTTTAGGCCTAATTTGGTTGCATGTGTAAATTTCCATACTATTCGGGCTGATATTACACGTTTGGTGCACAATAAAAGGCAAATCGGACGAAGATATATATGGGAGCAATATCTAAATTTTTCACCGATTATCTCCAATTTCAATAGGGTTCGTCCTTGGGCCAAACAAATGTTGTTTGGAAAATGTCATCTCAATCGGATAATAAATGCGACCTGCATTTTGTTCACAAAAATACATGGACAGACGGACGGACGGACAGACGGACCGACATGCATAAATCAACTCAGAAAGTGATTCTATGCAGATCATCAATACGAACTATGGGTCTATCTCGTTTCCTTTTGCCTGTTACAAACAAATGCACAAAGACATAATACCCTGACCACCTTGTGGTGTAGGGTATACAAATATGGTCTCTTTTACATCGTTAAATCGACTTAAAATTTTATCCTGATTATGAATATATATACTTTATGGGGTCTATGACGAATATTTAGGGATGTTACAAACGGAAGGACAAAATTTATATTCTCTCCTTTCCAAGGTGGAGGGTATAAAAATATAAAAAAATAAATAGTGGACTATTTCAACAAGATTTTTGAATGTTAATATTGATACTTAATTGTTGGTAATAAAATTTAATTATTGCTGGACCCAAAACCGTACATATGGTTCGAATGAAGTGGTAGAATTTACAAAATGTGCTAATATAATAAAGAAAGAGCATTATTTAATATTATATGTTTTAGATATTTTTTTGCAGGCCCTCCATGTTACATTTAATAATGGGGATCAAAAATATTTATTTCGTTATATAAAATTTGTAATTATTAACATTTTATTTCATATCATAAAAACTCTGAATAAATTTATATAGAATTTCAAACATTTTTTAGGAAAACGAATACCATTTTTTTCAATGAAAAAAAAAATTACTGAAGTCATAGAAAAAAAAATTCCAAATGTTACTCGAAATTCGTAAAACTAAAGCTAAAACCACGTTACCACACAATAAATAAAACTTGATTGTGGTTTTTATTTAAAAAAAAAATCACCATCGACCATTCTTTTTTCACTTTTTGGTATTTTCTACTTCTTTTTATTTTTGGCTACTATTGATGTGGCCAGACATATTTATTAATTACTCCAATTGACCTTCAGTCATAGTGTAATTATGTAAGCGCTTCTATGAAATTTTCGACCGCAGACAAGCTTTTTTTTTGGAAAAAATAAATTAGAATAGCATCACCGTTGGCCAACACTTAATAATTTTCTATTTTTATCATTTTGGTTTTATTTCGAAAAAAAAACATGTTGCCAACAAACCGTTATTAACTCTAATGTTGCGCCAATCATCCATAATGACCGAAATTAATCAACGCAGCAGAAATCTTGATGACGTCCAAGGCTGTAAAAAAATATTTTTGCGGTTATAAATCAGAAACGAATGAATTAAATATTATTGAGTGATAAATATTTAGAAAACAAAACAAGTAAGCAGAGGCTATAGTCTTGCGGGACCGACTATGTGAGACAATACAACACAATACCTCCTTAGGTCCAAACATATTTTAGTCGATTATTTGAAATAATGCTATACTGTCCTGCACATACGTTGCCTTTGTTTTTTAACCGGGGCTACTTTCCTTATATTTACACTTTATGTCGTGCTGATACACTTCTGGGCTGCCCCTAATTCCTAACTTAATGAGCCTCTTCAAGATCAGGAAAGTTTTCATTTTTGGTCTCCAGGCTTCAATTTTAACCCTAATTCTATCCACATGCAAAATTTCTTGAGAATCGGACGATAATTTCGACTTGAATATAGTAATCAAACAACATAGTGTTATAAGGTGAAAGATATTAACAAACGTAAAATCTTTCTCTCAAACACTCCAAGCACTGCCTTCTCTCCTTGCCCAAGTATCCATGCTTCAGATCCATACAACAGCACGGGTAGTATCAGTGTCTTGTAGAGTGTGAGTTTGGTCTGGCGAGATGTGGCCTTGTTTCTGAACTGCTTACATAGACCATAGTAGCATCTATTGGTCAACACTATCCTTCTCCGAATCTCAAAATTGATGTCATTTGTTTGGTTTATGGCAGTACCGAGGTAGATAAAGTTACTGACTACCTCAAAGCTGTAGTTTTCAAATTCCATAGTTGGTCCGAAGAAGTCATTCCGAATTTGGGAGAATTGTTAGAATCCGTTTAGCCGTTCTTGAGTTATAACCGGTCTAACTAAAATCCATGGTAAAATTAAGAAGTCATTAAAAAAAAAACATTCCCATCTCAGCATTTTCGGCAATTTACCTTGTCACATTAAACTACATAAAAACGGGTTCATATCTCTGATTTTTGAATGAACAATGAATTTATAAATACAACTTAAGACAATGAGATGTTGTCAAATCAATAATTTTGGAAAAAAATTTAAACATATGATTTTACCTCCTTGGTTCTACGATGCTAAAATCAGATATTTTGCTTTATATGCGATATTTTGGATATGAGCATCCATGTTACGGTCAGAAGTGCCACTTTCGTGCATTTGTGATTTCGACAGAATTAACAAGTAAAATAGCTGTAAGTTCAGCCGGGCCGAATTGCCCTCCACCATTTGGAACGAATTTGGCAATTCTCAAAAACAATAAAATCCGTTTAAACTTCTGTTAAAAATTCCGAATGTAGCTATTATATTAGGGTATATACGACGACATGAACCTGCGTAGGTAACATTTGTCATAATATTCAAATGCGAAACTTAAAAAAAATCGGTTATAGGGTCGATAAAATCAAAATACTGAATATCGAGAGGTACCGTTATATGGGGGCTATACCAAAACGTGCACATTCTCAGACAATTTTCTGTTTTAAGCTGTAGTATCCATTTTGAACTTCAAATACCAAATTTGAAACAATTCCGGTGAATGATGTCGCTAAAATCATCAAAATACCACATTTAGGGAGGTACCGTATGGGGGCTATACCAAAACGTGGACCTACATAGCCCATTTTCAATACCAAAAGTCCTGCAGACATAACATACGTTTGAGCAAAATTTTATCAATCTACTTCAATTCGTTCGGAAGCAAGAGTGATTTCCACAGACGGACGGACATCGCTAAATCGACATAGAATTTTATGCTGATCAAGAATATATATACTTTGTGGGGTCTAAAATGTGTATTTCGAGGTGTTACAAACGGAATGACAAACTTAATATACCCTCCATACTATGGTGGAGGGTATAAAAATATTCGCGGTTTAGTGGAAATGTTCTTATATTTTTATATAAAAGTTATGGTATCCTTTACCCGCTAGGTATTGTCCGATGACCAAACAATATGGTAAGCTTCTGACCAGCCCTAAACTCTGAATTCGGTTTCGATTGGTCTGTAATTGCGACCTGTAGAGCAACTGCAAAATTAGGAAATTTTTCTGTTTTTTGTCCATTTCAACCTCTAAATATTATGTTATCATCTCCAAGAACAATAGGGTTCTATTCTGACCCTAACCCCACCTCCATGCCGAATTTCGTGAGGATTGGACCACGAATGACCTGTAGAGTGATTACAAATTAACATGGACAGATGGACGGACGGACGTACATAGCTAAATCGACTCCGCTCGGCGAGATAGGACAATCCATATATACTTTCCTATGTGGGAAATAAATATTTCGAGGTGTTATATAATTTTTGGCCCAATCAAACCTATAATACCCCCAACACATAGTGTCGTAGGGTATAAAAAAAACATGAATGAAAATATCTACACAATTCCGTATGTATTTTCTTCTTCTATCCTCTTACACAATAACAATACTATAAAATTCAACTTTTTATTTCGAATTGGAAAAATGAGCCAGGTATTCTATAGCCACCACTAGTCAGAGATTTTTTTAAAAAAAATGATTTTTATGTCCCTACAAAATCGGCGGCATATAACGTCTTCAAAAATGGTCATAGCCGACCCTCTCTCTCTCTCTCTATCTCTCTCTCTCTCTCTATCTCTCTCTCTCTCTCTCTCTTTTGTGCTTAAAAGCACTGACACCTAACCCTAATGATATTCAATATAATAACCCCAAATAGCAAAAATTAATATAGAAGTCACCTTTTTATTTAGACTATAAAAACCATTGAGACAGATAATCTTCAAAAAAAAAAAAAAAAAAAAAATCAATACTTCCTATCGGAAAAAGTCTAGTGTTAAGCGGCATTTCAATAAAATAATGTTAGTTTATATATGGGCGTTAAAAAATCAAAGCAAACTGGAAACTACAATTTTGCACATATTTAATAATTTAATAACGACCGTTGAATACCCTACAACACTATAATAAACCATAAAGTTTATATAGGCGAAATACTCGACAAAATTCCACAAGATATTGTGACAAATAATTAAAGAAAACCATCAGGTCTCGTCCTCTAATTTTCGAAAAATAACAACTTAAACTAATTTGCTCATTTCCAATTTATTGGTAGATGTTGCACATAAACGGTCTTCCTAGATCTAGAACCAATATTTCCCAAAGACCTATAATCTCTCAGAAGTGGCAAAAGATTAACATTTATTATTGGTTTTTGACTGAAACGCATCCATATGAGATACAGACATTTGACTATATTCTTCAACGAAATCAGCGTTAACGAAATAGTTAGAAGTGCGCCTTTCCTGTATTTGTGAATTCTCCAAAAAGTCACTGGAATGGATATTTTTGTATTTTGTCTACAGAAGTTGGCAAACTATTTCACACATTGAATATTTTTGGATGGCCATCCAAAAATATTTGGCTTTTGCAATGTCCGGTAACCTCCATTCAAATGCGCGTGAGGATCGGGCGATAATTACGACTTGCTGACAATTTTGCAGTATTATGGCGATCATCTCCAAAAAGAGTAGGCTTCTATTCTGACCCTCATCTTATCCCCATGCAAAATTTCGTAAGGATCGAGCCATAAATGCGATCTGTATATGATATCCTGATATCCTAACTACTTAGTTTTGTCAGCTGTAGAAATATTACCAAATGTTTAATTCAAAATGAAAATATGCCAAAAATATGACAAAATTGAAAAAATATGTGAAAATGTTAGAAAATCAATATTTTCATCTTTAGAGAGATATTTTTATGCGATTTTTTTAGACGTTTTTTCTTTCCTGCCAAGAGGCCATTCTGAATTAATGAGAACTGTCGAAATCAGTTCAGCCGTTCTCGACATATAAGAGATCTTTCAAGCATATCTTCTTTGATAGACATATATATCGCACATATTTTGCTATATCCGATTTGTTGGATGTTCACATCAATGTAAAGGTCAGAAGTAACCATGTGATGGCTTTATGATTTCGCCGGGATTTAAAATATCACGGTTTAATGAAAAATTTTGAATTTTTTCAACACAAAAGAAATGGTCTATTTTAGCCGCTAAATATTTTACGATGACCACCCAAATTGGTAGGCTTCTTCCCCTCCCTACATGCGAAATTCCGCGTCGATTGGTCTATAATTGCGACCTGTATAGCTACTGCAAAATCCGACATTTTTTCAGTATTTGGTCCATTTGAACCCCTAAACAAAAGCAATAGGATTCTATTCTGGTCCAAGCCCCACCTACATTCTAAATTTCGTGAAGATCGGACCATAATTGCGACCTGTAGAGTGATTACAAATTAACATGGACAGACGGACAGACGGACGGACGGACATACATAGCTAGATCGACTCAGCTCGGCGAGCTAGGAAGATCCATATATACTTTCCTATGTGGGAAACCAATATTTCGATGTGTTACATAATTTTTGTCCCAATCAAACTTATAATACCCCCAACACATAGTGTTGTAGGGTATAAATATGATTATTATGTGTTTGGAATAAAACATTTTATTAAAAAATTGACATACAGGGTAAAATAAAAAAAACTGCAATAAACTCAAATACCATAATTTTTACATTTTTTGTTTTAAATTTTATTGAATGAAAACAACAAATGTCTGAAGTAACATCAAATTTTAGAATAAGTTTAGATATTTGGCACGAATTATGGCCTTCAAACGGCCAATGAAATCATCACACACTGCCCGAATGTTGCTCTTTGTTTTTTTGTCCCATTCCTGGCGAAGCGCTTGCTTGAGGTGATCGAGACTTTAGTATTTTTTAGTTCCAAACTTGCTTTCCAAAATACTCCAGACACAATAGTCCAACGGATTGGTGTCCACAGATTTTGTTGGCCATTGCGCGCTGGAAATGAGGCGAGGAACCTCATTTTGTAACCATTGTGTGGCGCTTGCTGAGTGCGATAATGCTAGTCCTGTTGGAATGTCCAAGGTCTGCGGCCAAAATGTTTGCGTGCCCAAGGTTTTAAACTGCTGGACAACGAATGTTTTTTCATCGGAGAAAACCAAATTCGGCAGTTCACCACTTTCGGCCAAGCGAAGCAACTCTTTAGCTTTTTTGAGTCTATTTTCTTTCTGTCGCTATATGTAATATTGCTATATGTCCAGCATACGAGTCATTTTTCGGCCACTGCAACACGGGTTTCGATCAAGTCTCTTCTTTACTTTTCGAACCATTTCTACTGATGTTGCTGTTTTCTTCTGTCCACTTCCTTGATGTCGGGCTATGCTGATAATGAGCTATCATTGGAATAATTTTAACAGCTGTCGCACGAGCGTCTTAGAAATGACAGCAGTCTGAAATTGGTTGCAGTTGCTTCATCTCACCCTGCATTATTAGAAATGTCAATAAGACGGAAAAAATAAAATAAACAACTATCGAAATTTGAAGAAAAACAAGTAAGAAAGCAGTAAGTTCGGGCGGTCCGAACATTGGAACGATATTGGAAATTTGGTATGAGGTATTTGTAGTAAGAGGTACTGATAGGAGGCTATACGAAGACGTGGGCCTGCATGCACCCATTACGAATTCATAATACGAAATTTGAAACAATTCCGGTGAAGAATGCCATAAAATCTTCAAAATACCGAATATCGGGCGTACCATTATATGGGGGCTATACGATATCGTGAACCTATATAGTCAATACTCTTCCAGAGGGTAAATTACACAGAAGGAACTCTTTTTGTGGATTTTCAGACAATTTCAATGAAAAAATAGACTACAATCATCGAAATATCGAATATCAGGTGGCTATACGATATCGTGAACCGATGTAGCTCATCTTCGAATTTGACCTGCCTGCAGACAAAATACAGATCTGTGCAAAATTTTAGCTTCCTATCTTTGTTGGTTTTTACTCTAGCGTAATTACAACAGACGGACGGACAGTTTCACAGGCGTATAGACGGACAGACAGACGGACATCGCTAAATCGACATAGAATTTTATCTGACCAAGAATATATATACTTTGTGGGGTCTAAAATTTATGTTTCGAGATGTTACAAACGGAATGACAAACATAATATATCCTCCATGCTCTTGTGGAGGGTATAAAAACCATTTGCGGCTTTATATGTCCTTGCAAAAAAATTCAGAAAAATCACTTAAAAATCTACTGACCAAATTTGAATTTGGAGTTGTCATTAAAACAAATCACAATTTAAAATATTCAAAATGTCAATGTAATAATTCGTCTTCATATGGAGAAAATCTAGTCTTTGGTATTGTAATCAATAAAAATTAGTGACAGCTACTATAGACAGTGGCAAGCAAAAACGTTGCAATTAAGAATAAATTGAAAAATCAGTTATGATTGTTTATCGCTGATTTTTACAAGAGTTTACATAATTTCGGGTATTAAAATTCTTTTAAATGTCATAACATTGAAACACTTCTTTCATTTTCACTCAGCAATTTATTCCCACGTTTGGGTTTTTTTTTACAGTTATAAACAAATTGTAATTTATGTTTTAAATATTATTCTGCATCGTTTTTTCTTTTGATTTAATAATCCATCTCTCTCTCTCTCTCTTCTCTGTTTCTCAATGTGTTTTTTTTATTGCAGATTGTCCACACTGTGTAGACGACACGCAATACATGAACAAATGGACAATGCCGCTGTTGAAACTTGGCGAAAAGCGTTATTATCTTGGCATCTTCTTCAAGGTAAGTGACATTCCATGCAGCAGCGTTGCCTGCCGTAGCGTAAGCGTAACCAAGCTCAGCTCGCCAGCCAGCCAGCCAGCTACTTGACAAGTCCATTTCGACCGTCTTCTGCTCTATTCATGGAACTTGTCTTGTGTAGCTGGGTTGGTTGGTAGGTTGCTGGGCTGGCAGATACCTCACATTTACATTAATTGATGATGGGTTAGTTGGCTGGCTGGCTGGATAGATGGATGACCGGTTGCCTAGGTGAGACCGGCCAAATGAGTGTTATTTCGTTGTAGCAGTAGAGGTTGAAATATTCAAACGGGTGTTTTGGTTTGAATTGCTTTGCTTTGCCATTAAAATTCAATAAATCAAAGATTGAAAGACAATTGTTAATGGAGGGAGATTCTATAAAGTGTGTTTAACTTTTTAACTTTTTTCCATGCAAATGCGTTCGACAAGTCAATGGCATAGAATGCCGTCTATTTGAGCATCCAATATTCAAAGAACAAGAATCCATTTTAAATATTTTAATCATAAATACTTGTCCAATTTAATTTTCAAAATATGGTCATATTGTTTTCAAGACAAGCACACATTTAATTAATTATTTATATAAAACAAATGCGATATGAATGCAGGTGTTTTCATAAATGTACACATTTAGACTTTAAAAGGTTTTTCATATAGAAAAGGGTATGTTTAAATCTACGTATTGAAGCAATATTCCTTAAAATTAAAATACTAAATAAGAGAAATATTTTTCAATACAAAATTTGGAGTAACATTTTAAAAATACACAATTGGGACATTTCTTCAAACATCTGCATTTGGCAAAATATTCTTTTTTTGAAATTCACGTATCGGAAAATATTTTAAAATATTTCACATTTTAATTTTTCCGATCTTTTTGTTTCTAATACTAAATACGTTTTTTTACCCTCGTGCTTGGAAAACTTATTTAATATTATAGTAGACTTTTGAAAATAACATTTTCAAAAATTTAACTTTGAAAAAAAAAAAATTAAAAATTTTAGCAAAAAAATAATTTTTAATTATCGACGATTTTATAACTTCTACAATTGACGCTTAGGAAAAATATTTGTAAAATTGTTTTAAAAATTTCCTTGAAAATATTTTTCTTAAAATTTACCAAGTGAGATAAAAACCAGTAAAGAAAGTCCTATAGTCGGGCGGGGCCGATTTTATGATACCCTACACCACTTTGCGAATTTAGTTGAGCTCCACTTAATCATTAAAAGTTTTTATGGGAGAATTCAATCATACACGCTATGATTATAATTATAATTTAAAATTCAAAGGACTAAATATGCCGAAGCATTTGTATCTTTTAAATTCGGACTTGTATTGCCCATTTGGTGCGAAATTAATTTGAAATCGGATAAAAATATATATGGGAACTATATCCAAATATGAACCGATCTCGATAAAATTTGGCAAAGGTATTTCTGAGCTGTATTTTATATATTTCCCTGAATATCGTTGTTACGGAGTGCATATTACGGCAGTGGGTAACAAATACAATAAATCGGATGAACAATATATATGGGAGCTATAACTATATCTGAACCGATCTTCACCAAATTTGGCATACTACCTTCTAGACTAAATTTGGTCGTATGTGCCAAATTCCATCCCATTTGGACAAATATTAGACGTTTGGTGCACAATAAAAATAAATCGGACGATGTTATATATGGGAGCTATATCCAAATCTGAACCGATCTCGATAAAATTTAGCAAAGGTATTTCTGAGCTGCATTTGATATATTTCCCCAAATATTGTTGTTACAGAGTGCATATTACGGCTGCGGAGGACAAAAATAACAAATCGGATGAACAATATATATGGGAGCTATAGCTATATCTGAACCGATTTCGATAAAATTTGGCATACTTATTTTCAGGCCTAATTTGGTTGTATGTGCAAAATTCCATACTATTCAGGCTGATATTACACGTTTGGTGCACAATAAAAGGCAAATCGGACGAAGATATATATGGGAGCTATATCTAAATGTTTACCGATTATCTCCAATTTCAATAGGGTTCGTCCTTGGCAAATATTGTTCGCGAAATTTCATCTCAATCGGATAATAAATGCGACCTGCATTTTGTTCACAAGAATACATGGACAGACGGACGGACGGACAGACGGACTGACATGCATAAAACAACTCAGAAAGTGATTCTATGCAGATCATCAAAAGGAACTATGGGTCTATATCGTTTCCTTTTGCCTGTTACAAACAAATGCACAAAGACATAATACCCTGACCACCTTGTGGTGTAGGGTATAAAAATTACAACAAAGTTTATGGAGGGAGATTTTTTTTTAAATTTTATAGAATGAAAGCAAAAAATGTCGGAAATAGAATCAAATTTTAGAATAAGTTTAGATTTGTTTGAATTAGTCACCTTTTCATTAATTATGGCCTTCAAACGGCCAATGAAATCGTCACACGCTCCCCGAATGTTGCTTTGTGGTATTTTGGCCCATTCCCGGCGAAGCGCTTGCTTGAGGTGATCGACACTTTGGTGGCCATTGTGCGCTGGAAATGAAGCGAGGATCCTCATTTTTAACCATTCATGCGTGGCGCTTGTTGAGTGCGATGGTGCTGAGTCCTGTTGGAATGTCCAAGGTCTGCGGCCAAAATATTTGCGTGCCCAAGGCTTAAATACACCCTCTACAATATTTTCGCGATAATATTCGGCATTTTCACGGTCGACTAATACGAGCGGAGAGCGACCATCGGCTGTTATGGCGGCCCACACCATCACCATGGCCAGGTGCACATTTTCAGCTGACCTCTTTGGCAAGTAAACACGAAGTTTAACACTTTTGGCCAAGCGAAGCAACTCTTTAGCGCTTTTGAGTCTATTTTCTTTCTGTTGTGGTGTAAGTTCTTGCACTTTTTGGAATTTCAATGGCTTTACCCCGAGCTCATTTTTCAATATTTGGAATATTTCGATATGTTCAGTTCACGAGCAATTTTTCGGCCACTGCGGGTTTCGATTAAGTCGCTTCTTTACTTTTCGAACCGTTTCGAATGATGTTGTTGTTTTCTTCCGTCCACTATCTTGACGTCGGGCTACGCTACCAGTATCGCGGTGGTACGAGACACAAAACATTGGTTCACATTTAAATGCTGGAGTGCTCTAGCCATAGCCAAATATAAAGAAATCACACTATCACGCTTGAATCCTACCACGAATAATTTTTTTTCTGGAAAATTTTCACCAAAATGCTTTGGTGCACATGTAAGCAATATAATGAGCTGACAATGGAATAATTTTAACAGCTGTCGGACGAGTGGCTTAGAAATGACAGCAGTCTGAAGTTGGTTGCAGTTTTTTCATCTCACCCTGTATATATTCTTTGTTATGTCTAAAAATATTATTTCGATAAGTTACAAACGAAATGACGAACCTAATATACCCTTCATACTATGTATGAAGGAGGATATAAAAAATATTACATTTTTGAAAGTTCAACTATGTTTTGGATTAACAAAATATTCATAAAACTTCACATTTGATGATTCTACTGCTACTAAGAAAATATTATTTAGTCCTCGTTTGGTGGCTCTGTTTACCCTTGAAAAATATTCCCAAAAGTCCAGATTTATCGGTCCGTTTGGTAATGATTTTTAAACACAACACATTCAATTTAATTGGATATACAGGTCTTTGAAAAAATATTTAATATTATAATTATATGGTATTTTGTTGTTGCAAAATAGTTAGGCATAATCCCATTATTGTTGTTTTTATAAAAACAACGTTTGTTTAATTGTGGAGAACGATGGTAATGTTTACCAGGGGGTAAGGCAGGGAATACCTAGGTTTGGGAAAGGCCCACCGATCCTCATCAGTTCCTTTGTTTTTTGTCTGGAATATTCTCCCCAGGAGTTATTTTAAAAATAACTCCTATATCAAAAAAACCTTTTTTACCCAAGTGACGAGATCGTAGGCTCAATAGAAGAAGAACCAAAGAATTACATAAAACTAAAATTCTTTTGGAAAATCGTCTAATTATTTAATATTCCTTAATATACCACGAATTGTGCTGCAGTCACTGAATAATATTCTCAAAAATCCAGTTGATAATTTGTAAAACATTTTTCAAAATCCCACAGTTGTTCTCAAATGCCTCTGGCATTGGCTCGAAGTCACGTGGTCTGCCATGACGCCTATTGGTTTTCCCATTCCTTGCATTTTTTGTAAATTCCAATTCATTTCAATGAAGAAAAAAAGTCACAAATTCTTTTCAAACGCCTTCCATCCATCCATTGGCCATTTGTAATGCAAAATAAAAACTATATTTATTTTTTGTTCAATAAAAATTTAAATAACAACAAATCAAGGTGAATTGAAACTAGAATAAACACATATAATCTGGTTTAAGTTCAAGGTCATTATACAAGAGACTTGATCGATAATTTGTTGGTTTTTTGTTGTTGTTGTTGTGTTTTTATTATTTACACCTGTTTTTTTTTTGTTGCTGCATAAATAAGAGTGTAATTATTATAATAAACCAACCGACTATTATATTAAACGTCACAAATCATATTATGGTTTTTCTGTTTGCCGCCTAAACTTTTAACCTGTTCTTTTATTTGTTTTATTTTGAAGCTACTATGACACTAAGTCAAATACGTAAAATGTTGATTAATTTAAATAATTGGAAATTTAATATTCTTTGGGTTATTTTGATGATGATCATTATTGTTCGCAGAATGGTGATGAGTAGCATGTTGGATTTTTCAGACTTGAAATGGTTCGTAGTTAAGAATGTTGAATTTTTGTTCGACATATTTTTTTTTTTAATTCATAAAAAAATATTTAACTATTTCTAATTGAAAACGAAACAGGTTTTTGTAGTCGAATGCTGTTAAAGGCCATATTTGGATATTAATTAATTTTTTTATGTACAACAAATTATTTGAAAATAGATCACAACATATTTTGAGCCACTTATTTTTTCCTGTGCGAATTATGATAAATAATTTTTTTTTTTTTTTGGGCGCCACCCAGATCTTATCTCTTAAATATCGATATAAATCTATTTTGTTTTTTCAAATAGACACAGAAATAGGAAATAATGCAAATTTGATGTTATATGACGGAAGGAAGTAAAGGTGTGAAACGCAATAATGAGCATAATATAAGCAATTCTGGTTTTGCCTTAGAATAAGAAGAAATCTTCTATTTATATCAAAAAAGTATAGTTCTTGTTCTCAGACTTGAAATTGAAATTCAATAACATATAGTCTTCTCCATGGGATGCCCAGCAAAGGTTAGGCAAACAATCAAAAATGTCATACCTTAATATTATAATATAAACTATGCTAATCATAGCCAAGAATTTTAAATATTTTGTAGGAAGGCGGGGTTTGACATTTTTTTTGTGAATTTGCAATAAAAAGTGTTGGACAAATAAATTTGAATGGCCATCGATTGTTGATTTTTGCGATTTTATATTTGAAGCTACATTTTTGAAATTTTGTACGTTCTTGTGGCGTTGACATGTGATGAAGCTGGGTTTTTGGAAATTGGTACTAAAAGGGTACGAAATCTACTAAAAATTGAGTAGAGAAATAACTGAATGACCGAGAATCAACACCCAGGCGAAAGGGCTGAAGGTAGATGTTTGAAATTTTGTACGAGGTTCAGTCTTGGGGCTGCGCAGGCGTGTGGTAAGGGAGGGTTTTTGTAAATTCGTACTTAAAGGGTATGAAATCTTATACAAATTAAATACTTTGTATCGGGGCAAACGGAATGAGCTAGAATTCTGAAATTTTGAGTCACTGATAGAGAGCGGTATAGACGTACCAAAGGATTTTTCGAAATCCAAACTTAAAGCATACAAAAAGTTCTAAAATTTAATAAACGTTTAAAAATGGACCATTTGGTATTACGTGAACGGATAGAGCTTGAAATTTGGTATGAGAATCAAGAAGGTGGTTGTTGAAATGTGCTCTAATTGTGAGAACTGTGCTAAATGTTATTAAATTTGGAACAGTTTGGTTTAGGGTGAACGGATGAAGCTGGAATTTTGAATTTTTGTATTGGGGTTTCTTTTGGTGGTATGTTGGTGATAAAAAGTGGTTTTGGAAACGTGTACTACAAGTAGACAAAAGTACTAAATAGTTCAATATATGGTACAATTTGGTGTTGGGTGAAAGGATAGTGCCTGAAATCTGAAATTTGGTATTAGGGTCGCTGTTCATGTGTAGGTGGAGATGTGGCGTTGGTTTCGGAAATGTGTACTACATAATTGTACGAAAACTACTAAGTGATACTTAATTGGTTGTCTGCAGTCATCAAATATAATATTGAGGACTGACTTGGTATTTGGAAGTGAAATTTGGCGGTAGTTTGAAAATGTGTACCATATTTGTACGAAAAGTACTAAATGGTACTACATTTGGTATTGGGCATAGGGATAGGGCTGGAATCCTTAAATTTGATAATGAGGTCTCTGTTTGTATCTGTAATTGATAAATGGAGGTGGTTTTGGAAATGTGTACTAAAATTGTACGAAAAGTACTAGATAGTAGCAAATTTGTTATTGGGCTAAGGAATAGAACTAAAATCCTAAAATATGATATTGAGGTTTTTTTTGGTGTCTGCGTTAAGATATTGAGATGGTTTTGGAAATATGTAATAAAAGATTAAGATAAAATTCTGAAATTTGATATTTAAATTACTGATTGTAAATTTAATATGGAGGTCACAGTTGGTTTCGAGGACTTAGATATGATGGTGGGCTATTTTATTATAAAAAGACGTTGACATAGTTTCGGCCTGAATTGCTGGTGAACCATTGTTCACGGACTAACCAATGTGCTCTTCGGTAAAAAAATTATAATTGTTCGATTATCCTTTTCGATAAAGGAACTGGTGCTGCTGAAAACGAAGTGTTTTGTTAGGAAATTTTGTCCAATTGCTTCAAATTTTGGAATAAGTTTATATTTGTTCGAATTGGTCACCTTTGACACGAATTATGGCCCAATGAAACCATCTCACGCTGCCCGAATGTTGCTTTCCCGGCGAAGCGCTAGCTTGAGGTGATCGACACTTTGGTAGTTTTTAGTGCCAACCTTGCTTTCCAAAATACTCCAGACACAATAGTCCAACGGATTTGTATCCGGGGTTGTAATTTTGTAAACATTCTTTGGTGGCGCGTGATGAGTGCGATGGTGCTGAGTCCTGTTGAAATATCCGAGGTCTGCGGCCAAAATGTTTGCTTGCCCAAGGCTTTAATACACCCTCCACTGTGCAGTGTGAGTTCTTGCACTTTTTATACCCTCCACCTTGGAAAGGAGGGTATATTAACTTTGTCATTCCGTTTGTAACATCCTTAAATATTCGTCGTAGACCCCATAAAGTATATATATTCATAATCAGCATAAAATTCTAAGTCGATTTAACGATGTCCGTCTGTCTGTCTGTCCGTCTGTCTGTCTGTCTGTCTGTCCGTCTGTCTGTCTGTTGAAATCACGATACAGCCCACATTATTTGACGTAGAGCGCCAAAATTTAGCAGAGAAATTGGTATTGTGTCTAGGATGGTTGGTATTGAAAATGAGATATATCGGTCCACATTCTGGTATAGTCCCCATATAACGATACCTCCCGATATTCGGTATTTTGATGATTTATGCCACATTATTTAACGGATTTGTCTGAAAATTGGTATTTGTAGGTCATAACGGGTCCATGTATGTGTGGCAAAACATAGCATGTATAGGTCCACGTTTTGGTATAGCCTTCATATAATGGTACCTCCCGATATTCGATATTTTGATTATTTTTGCCACAGTTTTTAACGGATTTGTCTAAAAATTGGTATTTGTTGGTCATAATGAGTTCCAGCTCCGGTGGCGAAACATTGCATGTATGGGTCCATGATTTGGTATAGCCCCCATATAACGGTACCTCCCGATATTCGGTATTTTGATGGTTTTTGCAACATTTTTTCACTGATTTGTGTAAAAATTGGTATTTATGAGTCATAATGGGTCCTAGTTCGTGTGGCGAAACATTGTATGTATAGGTCCACGTTTTGGTATAGTCCCCATATAACGGTAGCTCCCAATATTCGGTATTTTGATGATTTTTGACTGATTTTTTCACGAATTTCACTGAAAATTTGGTAGTTGTAGATCATAATGGGTCCCAGTTCGTGTGGCGAGTCATTGTAATTATAGGTCCACGTTTTGGTATAGCCCCCATATAAAGGTACCTCCCGATATTCGGTAATTTGATGATTTTTGCCCCTTTTTTTCACGTATTTGTCTGAAAATTGGTATTTGTAGGTCATAATGGGTTCTAGCTCCGTTGGCGGAACCTTGCATGTGTAGGTCCACGATTTGGTAGAGCCCCCATATAACGGTACCTCCCGATATTCGGCATTTTAATGGTTTTTGCCACATTTCTTCTAATGTTTCCTTTACCCTAAGGTGGAGGGTATTAAAAGTTTGGCCCGGCCGAACTTAATGTTTTTTTACTTGTTGGAATTTCAATGGCTTTAGCCCGAGCTCATTTTTCAATATTTGTCGAATGGAATATTGGGATATGTTCAGCTCACGAGCCATTTTTCGGCCACTGCGACGCGGGTTTCGATCAAGTCGCTTTTTTACTTTTCGAACCATTCCTGGTGATGTTGCTGTTTTCTTCCGGCTACGCTACCAGTATTACGGTAACGAGCGATGGTACGAGACACAAAAGATATATTCACATTTAATTGGAGTGCTCTTACGATAGCCACTTGTGGTTTTCCAGCCAAATATAAAGAAATCACACTATCTCTCCTGAATTCCATCACGAATAACTTTTTTTCTGGAAAAATTTTCACCAAAATGCTTTTGCACGTTTGTAAACAATGTAATGAGCTGCTACTGGAAAAATTTTAACAGCAATTGGCTTAGAAATGACAGCAGTCTGAAGTTGGTTGCAGTTTTTCCATCTCACCTTGTATATGTCCAAAGGGGTAGAATTATTTGAAAATAACAAGTCACTTATCTGAAGAATTAGATCGGGTGCGAAAACATGCAACCTTTTAATTAGTCTTAAGGGGGCTTTTGAGGCCCAACTAAAACCTTGTGAGTAGTAGAGTCCACCTATAATATGTCCACTTATGTTGAGCTCGAAGACCCCTTAAGCTTATTTAAGACACATTCAAAGTTTTCATATTTTCCCACCCAAACCAATGTTTTACTCGGCCTGGCAACTCGCTTCGATAATAACGATACCCTGTATAAACTCCCATTATCAAGCAATGAGTTTCCAAACCAATTTTCGGCCATCGTTACTATTTAAAACCAGTAAAGAAAGTCCTAAAGTCGGGCGGGGCCGATTTTATGATACCCTACACCACTTTGCTAATTTAGTTGAGCTCCACATAACAATTAAAAGTTTTTATGGGAGAATTCAATCATACACCCTATGATTATAATTACAATTTAAAGTTCAAAGGACTAAATATGCCAAAGCATTTGTATCTTTTAAATTCGGATTTGTATTGCCCATTTGGTGCAAAATTAATTTGAAATCAGATAAAGATATATATGGGAACTATATCCAAATCTGAACCGATCTCGATAAAATTTGGCAAAAATATTTCTGAGCTGTATTTGATATATTTCCTGAATATCGTTGTTACGGAGTGCATATTACGGCTGTGGGTAACAAATACAACAAATCGGATGAACAATATATATGGGAGCTATAGCTATATCTGAACCGATCTTCACCAAATTTGGCATACTACTTTCTAGACTCAATTCGGTCGTAAGTGCCAAATTCCATCCCATTTGGACAAATATTAGACGTTTGATGCACAATAAAAGGTAAATCGGACGAAGTTATGTATGGGAGCTACATCCAAATCTGAACCGATCTCGATAAAATTTAGCAAAGGTATTTCTGAGCTGCATTTGTTATATTTCCCCAAATATTGTTGTCACGGAGTGCATATTACGGCGGCGGTGGACAAAAATAACAAATCGGATGAACAATATATATGGGAGCTATAGCTATATCTGAACCGATTTCGATCAAATTTGGCATACTTATTTTCAGGCCAAATTTGGGTGTATATGCAAAATTCCATACAATTCGGGTTGATATTAAACGTTTGGTGCTCAATAAAATGCAAATCGGACGAAGATATATATGGGAGCTATATCTAAATTTTTACCGATTATCTCCAATTTCAATAGGGTTCGTCCTTGGGCCAAACAAATGTTGTTTGCAAAGTTTCATCTCAATCGGATAATAAATGCGACCTGCATTTTGTTCACAAGAATACATGGACAGACGGACGGACGGACAGACGGACTGACATGCATAAATCAACTCAGAAAGTGATTCTATGCAGATCATCAAAAGGAACTATGGGTCTATCCCGTTTCCTTTTGCCTGTTACAAACAAATGCACAAAGACATAATACCCTGACCACCTTGTGGTGTAGGGTATAAAAAAAGAAAACAAATAATAACCCATTACTTTCAATCTGCTGGTAATTCATAAGGTAGTTTGTTTACCTTACCTTTTAATGGGTGTATGTGCGAGAGATAATTCTCTCAGTACAAGTTAATGAGTAATTTTTGCCGAGGAATGTTATCCTGCACACATTTTATTTGTATTGCTGGTCATTTCAGTATTGCTCATGGTGAAGGGTATAAAATGCTCCGTCTGGCCGACTTATTTACTTCTTCTGATACGTATTTGATATTTCATATTTACATTTTATGATTTTGCAATGATTACTTAAATATTCTTATCTTAATATTTCTTCAACACAAATCATTAGTTTCATACGTTTTTAATTTTCAAATAAAATTAGTTATTTGTATCTGTCACAAATTTCTTAATTTGTCCACTCAAGACAATTAACAACACTCTGATACTGCAACTGGCAACAAGTAACAAGTAAGCAATGTATGGTCGTTCAAACAGATGGTGCGTATGCGGATGGAGCGAACGCCAAGAAGAACTTCAATCAAAATGTAAACGAACCACCATCTAAGCCTATCACTAAACCCGTAACTAGCCCAACTGGATTACTTAAATTGCAACATTTTTTGGGTCTTGCTTTAAATTGTCATAATTACCATGTTTGGCATTTGCCACAAATGTGGCAGGCCACACCGAATAGTGGTGCTGCATTGCAACGCATTGCCATTGATATTTAATTCACACAAATGTCGATACTCCATCTCCGGTCGAAGCTGGTTAAATGATATCAACGACAGTGTCTTTGGCAATTAGAAAAAAAACATGTTATCGCTATGTTTTTCTTTTTTTTTTTGAGAATTTTCCAATGATTTTCATTCCATCAGTTGGACGCTGAGAAAATGATGCAATTCTCTTTCGAGGCGTTTCTTGAAGAAATCTCACTGGACAAGCCACATTTCACATTGCCCATATTGCGGCCAAATTCTTCGCGCTGACGTTAACGCTGTCTTGTCAGCCTGGCCAGATGTTTGGCGAACGGATGTCTGTTTTTGTGATGAAAAATTCATTGCGTTAATTAAAGCATTTGTTACGGAATTTATGACGATTTCAAAATAAGAAAAATGTTGTAAACATCTATGCAGACACAAATTGTTGTTGGATATGTTGTAAATTTGTCTATGGTGAATTTATGTGGATATTTGGAAAACAACAAGGTTTTGCGGGGTGCTTGGTCAGCTGAAATGGCGTTCAAAATGACATTTAGCCAGTAGCTGATATTGGCGCAGTGACAATTGAAATATACTAATTGGTAGTGATATCAACAAGGAAAGGAAATGTTGATCATTTTATTTGGTAGCGAGAAAATAATTGAGAGATGAAAATGTTTATAAGTGCGGTTTAGAAGCCAAAATAATTTTAGTTTAATTTAATTCTTTGGTTCTTCTTCTATTGAGATTACGATCTCGTCACTTGGGTAAAAAGTAGTTGTTTTTTGTTATAGGAGTTATTTTAAAGTAACTCCTGGGGAGAATACCCCCAGACAAAAAAAAAAAAAAAACTAAGTGAGCTGATGAGAATTGGTAGCCCTTTCCGAAACCTAGGTATTCCATACCTTACCCCCTGGTAAACATTATCATCTTTCTCCACTAAATATTACCATCTTTCTTAACTGGTGTCCTTATCTCTTCATCCAATACCAAATTAAGTATCATCCTGTATTTTTCGTACAATTATGGTATGGATACATTTCTGAAACCAAATCCATTTATGACATCTATATCAAATTTCAGCATTTCAGCTCTATTCCCTGACCGAATACCAAATTTAGTACTATTTAGTACTTTTAATAGTATAGTTCACATTTTCAATACCATCTCCATACCTTTATTCCAGATACCAAGTCAGACATTAATATCAAGCGTGGATTTCAGACCTATATCTTCACCCAATACCTAACTTAGTACCACTTTGTACATTTCGAACAATTATAGTACACATTTCCCAAACCACCTCCATATCGCTATTCAAAATACCAAGAGAAACCTCAATGTTAAATTTGAAGGTTCGAGCCCTATACCCACTATCATATTTAGTACCATTTAGTATTTTTCATTTTTTCATTATACCCTACACCACAAGGTGGTCAGGGTATTATGACTTTGTGCATTTGTTTGTAACAGGCAAAAGGAAACAAGATAGACCCATAGTTCCTTTTGATGATCTGCATAGAATCACATTCTGAGTCGATTTATGCATGTCCGTCCGTCCGTCTGTCCGTCCGTCTGTCCATGTATTTTTGTAAACAAAGTACAGGTTGCATTTATTGCCCGATCCAGATGAAATTTTGCAAAGATCTTTTGTTTGGCCCAAGGACGAACCCTATTGAAATTGGAGATAATCGGTCAAAATTTAGATATAGCTCCCATATATATCTTAGTCCGATTTGCCTTTTATTGTGCACCAAACTTGTAATATCAGCCCGAATAGTATGGAATTTTGCACATGCAAAGAAAATTAGGCATAAAAATAAGAATGCCAAATTTGATGGAAATTGGTTCAGATATAGCTATAGCTCGCATATATATTGTTCATCCGATTTGTTATTTTTGTCCTCCGCAGCCGTAATATGCACACTGTAAGAACAATATTTGGGGAAATTTATCAAATACAGCTCAGAAATACATTTGCTAAATTTTATCGAGATCGGTTCAGATTTGGATATATCTCCCATATATAACTTCGTCCGATTTAGTTCTTATTGTGCACCAAACGTCTAATATTTGCCTAAATTGGATGAAATTTGGCAATTACGACCGAATTGAGTCTAGAAGCGAGTATGTCAAATTTGGTGAAGATCGGTTCAGATATAACTATAGCTCCCATATATATTGTTCATCCGATTTGTCATATTTGTTAACCACAGCCGTAATATGCACTCCGTAACAACGATATTCAGGGAAATATATCAAATACAGCTCAGAAATATCTTTGCCAAATTTTATCGAGATCGGTTCAGATTTGGATTTAGCTCCCATATATATCTTTTTCTGATTTAGAATTAATTTTGCACCAAATGGGCAATACAGGTCCGAATTTAAAAGATACAAATGCTTCGGCGTATTTAGTCCTTTAAATTTTAAATTATAATTATAATCATAGGGTGTATGAATGAATTCTCCCATAAAAACTTTTACTTGTTATGTGGAGCTCAACTAAATTAGCAAAGTGGTGTAGGGTATCATAAAATCGGCCCCGCCCGACTTTAGGACTTTCTTTACTGGTTTGTTATAAGAGTTATTTTAAAGTAACTCCTGGGGAGAATACCCCCAGACAAAAAAAAAAAAAAACTAAGTGAACTGATGACAACCTAGGTATTCCCTGCCTTACCCCCTGGTAAACATTATCATCTTTCTCCACTAAATTTTACCATCTTTCTCCACTGGTGTCCTTATCCCTTCACCCAATACCAGATATAGTATCATCCTGTATTTTTCGTACAATTATGGTATGGATATATTTCTGAAACCAAATCCATTTATGACATCTATATCAAATTTCAGGATTTCAGCTCTATTCCCTGACCCAATACCAAATTTAGTACTATTTAGTACTTTTAATATTATAGTTCACATTTTCAAAACCATCTCCATATCTTAATTCCAGATACCAAGTCAGACCTTAATATAAAGCGTGAATTCCAGACCTATATCTTCACCCAATACCTAATTTATTACCACTTTGTACATTTCGAACAATTATAGTACACATTTCCCAAACAACCTCCATACCGCTATTCAAAATACCAAGAGAGACCTCAATGTTAAATTTGAAGGTTCGAGCCCTATACCCACTGTCATATTTAGTACCATTTAGTATTTTATCATTTTTTCATATTTTTTTAGAGTACACATTTCCAAAACCACCTCCATATCTCAATTCAAAATACCAAAAGAGTCCTCACTACCTAATTTGAGGATTCCAGTCCTATCTCTTCACCCAATATCAAATTTATTACCATTTTGTACTTTTCGTACAACCACCACCCGATCTCAAACACAGATACCATCAGTTATCCTAATATCATAATTCAAAATTTTATCTTTATCCCTTCAATCAATACCAAATTTAGTACTATTTAGTACTTTACAACTATTTTAGTACCCATTTCCAAAATCACCTCTTCATCACCTACCACCAACAGGGATCTAACAAAAAATTTTAAAATTCCAGCTTCATCCGTTTATACTACAGTACAGTTCGCACACTTAGTACAAACTTTCAAAACCACATTCATTTCAAAATTCGCTCACATATACCAAATGCTATAACTTAAGAAGTTAGCACATTTCGTAACCTTAAAGTTCGAATTTCCAAATAATATTTGGTACATCTATCCTGAACTCCATCAGTGACTCTCATTCCGAATTCTAGCTTATTCCGTTTGTTTAATAAATAGTTTAAATTTTTAGCACATTTTGTGTTATTTGGTACCAACTGCCAAAAACCCAACCTTACCACATGTCTATGCACCAAGACTGATACTCCTGCAAAATTTCAAGATTCTAGCTTCAGTCGTTTCGTCGGGGCATTGATTCTAGATCAGTCAGTTATTTCCCAACTTTTTATACCCTCCACCATACCATGGAGGGTATATTAATTTTGTCATTCCGTTTGTAACTCCTCGAAATACTCATGTCAGACCCAACAAAGTATATATATTCCTGATCAGCGACGATTTAACCATGTCCGTCTGTTTGTCTGTGTGTCTGTCAGTCAGTCTGTCTGTCTGTCTGTCTGTCTGTTGTAATCACGCTATCTTTCGAACAAATTGAGATAGAAGGCTAAAATTTTGCACACATATTTTGCCAGTAGGCAGGTTAAGTTCGTAAATGGGCCATGTAGGTCCAAGTTATCATATAGCCCCCATATAACGGTACCTCCCGATATTCGGTATTTTGATGATTTTAGCGACATTATTCACCGGAATTATTTCAAATTTGGCATTTGAAGTTCGTAACGGATACTACAGCCTAAGACAGAAAATTATCTGTACAGGTCCACGTCTTCGTATAGCCCCCATATAACGATACCCCCCGATATTCGGTATTTTGATGATTTTAACGACATTATTTACCGAAATCGTTTCAAATTTTGTATTTGAAGTTCGTAATGGATACTACATCCTAAGTCAAGAAATGAGCCATGTAGGTCCCCGTCTTCATATAGCCCCGATGTAACGGTACCCCCCGATATTCGGTATTTTGATTATTTTAGCGACATTATTTACCGGGATTGTTTCTAATTTCGCATGTGAAGTTCGTAATAGATACTTCAGACCATATCAGAAAATTGTCTGTGCAGGTCCACACCTTCGTATAGCCCCCATATAACGGTACCCCCTATATTCGGTATTTTGATGATTTTAGCTACATTATAAACAGATTTTTCTTCAAGTTTCGCATTTAAATATTGTAATAACTTATGACAAAAGTTGCCTATGCAGGACTACATCGTCGTATAGGCTTTCGGTATTTTTAAGATTCTAACAGAATTTTAAACGGATTTTATTTATTTATTTTTTTTTTTTTTTTTTTTTTTTTTTGGAAATTGCCAAAATTGTACCAAATGGTGGAGGGTATTAAAAGTTCGGCCCGGCCGAACTTACAGCTTTTTTACTTGTTTATATCTAGAATATAATGAAATGACTACCTCATAGATGTGTTTTCACCTCATTATCTACACTTAACAATTTCCAGCGAAAACGAATTAAAATCAGTGACAAAACAACAGAACAACGGAAGGGGAAGATGATTTTTCAGCTAAATTAATTTTTCACAGCCATAAAACAATTATGGCTAATTCAATAGAGTAGCAGCAGCAACATCACCAGCAAATGTACCATATACATATCATATTTGTTCACACATACAAAGAAAAATCCAATGCTTGAACCCAGTGAACCAAACTGTTCGAGTTCGATTCGACATCTCAAAGAAAAAATAGGGAACGAAAAGGACCCCTTTATTTTCCCCCTTATTTATAACAGATGTTAACACACAAGCAGTACAGAACAAGTAAAAAAGCAGAAAAGTTCGGACGGGACGAATTTTTATACCCTACACCATTTGGAAGGAACTTGAAAATTTTCGAAAAAATTCCGAAAACTACCACTTGAATGAAAACCGTTATATGTGGACTATACGAAGACGTGGACATACGAAATTTTTTGTCATAGGCTGCGGTACCCTTTACGAACTTAAAATGCGAAATATGTTATAATTACTGTGAATAATTTCTCTAAATACATAAAAATACCGAATATCGGGAGGTACCGTTATATGGGAGCTATACAAAGACGTGGACCTGCATGCAAAAAATTTTGTCATAGGCTGTAGTACCCATTACTAACTTCAAATACTACATTTGAAAAAATTGCGGTAAATAATGTCGCTGAAATCATGAAAATACCGAATATCGGGAGGCAAGAAGATGTGGACCGGCATACGAAATTTTTTGTCATATGTTGACGAACTCATTTTAGACCTTCCAGTACGAAATTGGAAACGATTCCGGTGAATAATGTTGCTGAAATCATCAAAATACCGAAAATCAGGATGTGCCGTTATATGGGGGCTATACGAAGACGTGGACCTGCATACCAAAATTTTTTGCATAGGCTGTATTCCCCATCAATAACCCTAAATATGAAATTTTAATAATAATTTTTTTTTTAATGTTGTTGCAAAATGGCCAGGCTTATCCCTTTATTGTTGTTTTTATAAAAACAACGTTTGTTTATTAGTGGAGAACGATGGTAATGTTTACCAGGGGGTAAGGCAGGGAATACCTATGTTTCGGAAAGAGCCAGCAATCCTCATCAGTTCCCTTGTTTTTTGTCTGGGATATTCTCCCCAGAAGTTATTTTAAAAATAACTTCTATGACAAAAAACATTTTTTATACCCTACACCACAAGGTGGTCAGGGTATTATGTCTTTGTGCATTTGTTTGTAACAGGCAAAGGAACGAGATAGACCCATAGTTCCTTTTGATGATCTGCATAGAATCACTTTCTGAGTTGATTTATGCATGTCAGTCCGTCTGTCCGTCCGTCCGTCCGTCTGTCCAAGTATTCTTGTGAACAAAATGCAGGTCGCATTTATTATCCGATTGAGATGAAATTTTGCAAACAACATTTGTTTGGCCCAAGGTCGAACCCTATTGAAATTGGAGATAATCGGTAAAAATTTAGATATAGCTCCCATATATATCTTCGTCCGATTTGCCTTTTAGTGCGCACCAATCGTGTAATATCAGTCCGAATAGTATGGAATTTTGCACGTACGATCAGATTGGACCTGAAAAAAAGTATGCCAAATTTGATCGAAATCGGTTCAGATATAGCTATAGCTCCCATATATATTGTTCATCCGATTTGTTATTTTTGTCCTCCGCAGCCGTAATATGCACTCTGTAACAACGATATTTGGGGAAATATATCAAATACATCTCAGAAATACATTTGCTAAATTTTATCGAGATCGGTTCAGATTTGGATATAGCTCCCATATATAACTTCGTCCGATATACCTTGGATTGTGCACCAAACGTCTCATATTTGTCTAAATGATACGGAATTTGGCACTTACGACCGAATTGAGTGTAGAAGCTAGTATGTCAAATTTGGTGAAGATCGGTTCAGATATAGCTATAGCTCCCATATATATTCTTCATCCGATTTGTTATTTTTGCCCTCCGCAGTCGTAATATGCACTCCGTAACAATGATATTCAGGGAAATATATCAAATACAGCTCAGAAATATCTTTGCTAAATTTTATCGAGATCGGTTCAGATTTGGATATAGCTCCTATATATATCTTTTTCCGATTTCAAATTAATTGTGCACCAAATGGGCTATACAATTCCGAATTTAAAAGATACAAATGCCTCGGCATATTTAGTCCTTTGAACTTTAAATTTTAATTATAATCATAGCATGTATGATTTGAATACTCCCATAAAAACTTTGAATTGTTATGCGGAGCTCTTCTAAATTAGCAAAGTGGTGTAGGGTATCATAAAGTCGGCCCCGCCCTACTTTAAGACTTTCTTTACTGGTTTTTAATAATGAATTAATTCCGGTAAATAATGTTGCCAAAATCATGAAAATACGGAATATCGGGAGGTACCGTTATATGGGGGCCATACTAAAACGTGTCCCATTTGCGAATTTAACCTGTCTGTTGGTAAATTATGCATGCATGCAAAGTTTTAGCTTTCTATCTCAATTCGTTCGAAAGATAGTGTGATTACAACAGATAGACAGACAGACAGACACCGATAGAATTTTACGCTGAACCAGAATATATATACTTTGTAGGGTCTATTATGAATATTTGGAAAGCTAGTATACCCTCCATAGAATGGTGGAGGGTATAAAAACAAATTGTCAGAATTCAGGCATCCAACTTTCATTTCGAAGTCGGACATAACTCGAACAGTTTGGTTCGTTGGACAGCTACACTCTCATTCGCACACAAATTCATGGAAATATCAAACGAATGAAATGGATATTTACTATGGAGCACAGTTTCAGTTGAGGTGAGCAGCAGCAGCAGCAGCAGCTTCGTTATTAACTTCAAGTAGAGATGTTTATGTCATCTGAACAGGTCATTAATGGCATTGTATTTCCACTACATATTTCCTTGTTATGAGTGAAGGGAAAATAGGTTTCGAAGACATAATGCACAATTTCTGATTTGGAGAAAAATGAAGAAGCAAAGTCTAAGGGAGTGACATTTCGAAAATAAATTTCAAGGAAATCGAAAGAGTTCTGGAAAGATAAAATATTTTTCAAGGAGGTACTTTCTGTCTATACGCTTATCATATTCTTCTGTTTTTAGTATATTCAGCTTAATAACATTGTCGTATGTTGCTCATACATACACACATCTATTCACCCTTTCTTAGGATCCTCTTATGTTTCACATCGAAACACAAAGGGTTAATTACAATCTTTACACAACACCTCTGTCTTTACAACAACCACAAATGTTAATTGCTATAAAATTCCAGCACATACATGTTCATTCATTCCTGAAATTAAAGGTAATACCTTTGGAGGACCACATCAAATGGCATACCATGAGAATTGTTGGTTATGTTACCCCCCTTAAGTGGCGGCGATGTAAAAAGTTTCCAATAGGGAAAGGGGAAATTATTTCATTATTGCAGGAAATAAAATTAAGTGGAAATAATCAAATGAATTTCAATGGTGGCTAACATGATTTATATCATTCAATTAGTGAGAGAAAATTTTTACATAAGCTATGTAAAGTCTTCCAAAGGTCATATAGTACCAGAAGAAGCAATATTTTTGTAGATAATAAATTATTTAAACTGGCTATCCAAGAATGTATACCTCACAAGAATTCTTTACAAAGAGCTTTTCTGAATATTCTTTAAAGCTCGAAACTCTGAAAGTTATTTTTATAGGTAGAAGATTATTCCAAATTCCTAGGAGATCGAAAAAATTCCCCTTATAACGGCCATTGTGGAGGAGGGTGTCTTGTTGATGACTAGTTGATAGTTTTAAGTTACTAGATGAAAACCTTGAAAAATGTTGAGTTCCACCTTTCATTTAGAATTAGAATGGCGAAGAAATCAAAAATCAAAAAAAAAAAAAAAAAAATACCCTCCACCATTTGGAACGAATTAGAAAATTTTCAAAAAAATAAAATCCATTGAAAATTCTTTTAAAATCTTTAAAATGCATAATATCGGAAAGTGCCGTTATATGGGGGGATATACGATATTGTGGACCTACATAGACAAATCTATGTCTGGGGTAAAGTACTCACAAGGAACTCCTTGTGTGGATTTTCAGATAATTACATTGGGAAATGTGGCTAAAATCATCAAAATACCGAATATCGGGGGGTACCGTTATATGGGAGCTATACGATATCGTGGACCGATATAGCCAATTTTCGAATTCAACCTGCCTGCAGACCAAAGAGAAATCTGTGCAAAATTTTAGCTTCCTATCTTAATTCGTTCGTAGCGTGATTACAACAGACTGACAGCCAGACAGACGGACGGACAGGGCTAAATCGTCTTAGAATTTTACGCTGATCAAGAACCAGTAAAGAAAGTCCTAAAGTCGGGCGGGGCCGATTTTATGATACCCTACACCACTTTGCTAATTTTGTAGAGCTCCGCATAACAATTAAAAGTTTTTATGGGAGAATTCAATCATACACCCTATGATTATAATTATAATTTAAAGTTCAAAGGACTAAATATGCCGAAGCATTTGTATCTATTAAATTCGGACTTGTATTGCCCATTTGGTGCACAATTAATTTTAAATCGGATAAAAATATATGTGGGAGCTAAATCCTAATCTGAACCGAACTCGATAAAATTTGGCAAAGATATTTCTGAGCTGTATTTGATATATTTCCCTGAATATCGTTGTTACGGAGTGCATATTACGGTTGTGGGTAACAAATATAACAAATCGGATGAATAATATATATGGAAGCTATAGCTATATTTGAACCGATCTTCACCAAATTTGACATACTATCTTCTAGACTCAATTCGGTCGTAATTGTTAAATTCCATCCCATTTGGACAAATATTAGACGTTTGGTGCACAATAAAAGGTAAATCGGACGAAGTTATGTATGGGAGCTATATCCAAATCTGAACCGATTTCGATTAAATTTAGCAAATGTATTTTTGAGCTGTATTTGATATATTTCCCCAAATATTGTTGTTACAGAGTGCATATTACGGCGGCGGTGGACAAAAATAACAAATCGGATGAACAATATATATGGGAGCTATAGCTATATCTGAACCGATTTCGATCAAATTTGGCATACATATTTTCAGGTCTAATTTGGGTGTATATGCAAAATTCCATACAATTCGGATTGATGTTAAACGTTTGGTGCACAACAAAAGGCAAATCGAACAAAGATATATATGGGAGCTATATCTTAATTTTTACCGATTATCTCCAATTTCAATAGGGTTCGTCCTTGGGCCAAACAAATGATCTGTGCAAAATTTCATCTGGATTTGACAATAAATGCGACCTGTACTTCAGATCATCAAAAGGAACTATGGGTCTATCTCGTTTTCTTTAGCCTGTTACAAACAAATGCACAAAGACATAATACCCTGACCACCTTGTGGTGGTATAATGACTCAAATACTAAAACTTGGACAGGCAGTACCTATTTTCAACTCCAAAAATTTATTAATAAATTTAAATGTTTTTGCAATTTCAAACCTTTGTCTTAAATATTATAGTTTTGTGTACAAGATTGATAACCCTTCGGCTTAGAACAGATAATTTGACCAAGGAATTTATGTATCTTTATTCGCTCATGCTAAATTACTCAAAAGATGAGATGATGTTAATTGGTTTAATTTCTGAGTTCCATCTTAAATTTGCTAAATTTGATTGTTAATAAAAACAATTATTTGAGCTTGAGGTCAAACTTTTTGGTTTTTTTAATTATTTAATAAATTTGGACAGATATTCTAGTCGTAAAATATGTATTAGACCTATGGAAGTTTATTTTGCTTGATTTGTAATGGCTAGCTGTTAATGGTTGTCTAAAAAATACCGAATATCGGGAGGTACCGTTATATGGGGGCTATACGAAGACGTGAACCTGCATAGACAATCTTCTGTCATAGGCTGAAGTATCCATGACTAACTTCAAATACCAAATTTGAAACAATTCCGGTGAATAATGCCTCTAAAATCATCAAACTACCGAATATCGGGAAATACCGTTATATGGGGGCTATACGAAGGCGTGGACCTGCACAGACAATTTTCTGTCTTAGGCTGCAGTATCCATTACGAACTTCAAATACCAAATTTGAAACATTTCTGGTAAATAACGTCGCTCAAATCATCACATAGGGGCTTTACCAAAACATGGATCTACATGGCCCGTTTTCAATATCAAAAGTCCTGCAAACACAATATACATTTGACAAAATTTTATCCACCTACTTCATTCACAGACGGATAGACGGACGGACGTCGCTAAATTGACATAGAATTTTATGCTGATCAAGAATATATATACTTTGTGGGGTCTAACATGTATATTTCGAGGTGTTACAAACGGAAAGACTCTCCATCTTATGGTGGAAGGTATAAAAATACACGAAAATGGTTCGTATCCTACGAAAGGTCTTCTGTTAAAGATGATCTCGCCTTCTTCAAATGACTTTCTTTTGAGCTGTTTTCTGTCTTAAAAAAGCCAATTAACTTATTCTATCCATAGAAAATCAGAGAAAGTAATTCTATCAGGAGAAGCCCTCTGGAAGGTTCTCCGTCTATAAAACAGGTGTAAAATCATTTTTTTTTGAAAAGAAGACCTGTTAAAGGACTTCTATCTGTAAACGATCAGATAAAAGTCTTCTATCAAAAATAAACCTGAAGAATATTTTCTATCTACAAAAGTCATGTGGAAATGCCTCGATGTGAAGAAAACTTTTATTTTTATGAAGAACCTTTAGAAGGATTTGTATGGTTCGAGGGCTTATGAATAATATTCTATATTAAAGATATTCTATAAATATTTATGAAATATCTTCTATATACAGTAGTCTTTCTTTTTAAAAAAAGGAATTGTAAAGTCGTCAATATAAAGGCAAATAAAGGTCACCAATTGAAATAAGTCCTTTAAAAACGAGGAAAGTCTTTGATATGTAGAAGATTTGTTTACATATATTTTGTTTGTATATTCAGACAAGAGTCTTCCTTGTGTCCTTCCAAGTATCACCTCTTGACAAAGAACTTTTTATACACCTGCACCGTACATGTATGGAGAGTATATTAAGTTCGTCATTCCGTTTGTAACTCATCGAAATAATCATTTTAGACCCAACAAAGTATATATTCTTGATCAGCGTAACATTCGAAGACGATTTAGCCCTGTCCGTCCGTCCGCCTGTCCGTATGTCCGTCTGTTGTAATCACGCTACAGTCTAAACGAATAGGAAGCTAAAATTTTGCACAGATCTCTCTTTTGTCTGCAGGCAGATTAAGTTCGAAGATGGGCTATATCGGTCCACGATATCGTATAGCCCCCATATAACGGTACCCCCCGATATTCGGTATTTTGATGATTATAGCCACATTTTCTAATGGAATGGTCTGAAAATCCACACAAGGAGTTACTTGTGATTACTTCATCACTTGAAAGAGAATTATCTATATAGGTCCACGATATCGAATAGCCCCCATACAACGGTACCCACCCCCCCGATATTCGGTATTTTGATGATTTTAGCCACATTATTCAATTGAATTGTCTGAAATTCCACACAAGGAGTTCTTTGTGAGTACTTTACTCCCTGACATAGAGTTCTCTATATAGGTTAACGATATCGTATAGCCCCCATATAACGATACCCTCTGATATTCGGTATTTTGATGATTTCAGCCACATTTTTCAACGGAATTGTCTGAAAATCCACACAAGGATTTCTTTGTGAGCACTTTAACCCCTGAAAGGTATTTGTCTATATAGGTCCACAATATCGTATATCCCCCATATAACGGTTCACCCCCGATATTCGGGATTTTGATAATTTTAGCCACATTTCCCAATGGAATTATCGGAAAATCCACACAAGGATTTCCTTGTGAGTACTTTACACGCAGACATAGATTTGTCTTTATAGGTCCACAATATCGTAAATCCCCCCATATAACGGCACCTTCCGATATTAGGTATTTTAAAAATTTTAATTTTTTTTTGAAAATTCTCTAATTCGTTCCAAATGGTGAAGGGTATTTAAGTTCGGCCCGGCCGAACTTACTGCTTTTTTACTTGTTGTATTTAAGATCTTTTGACATAATACATCCCAAAAAAAAAAAAAAAAAAATAGTAATATTTCAAGACCCCCCATTACTTTGAAATTAATCATTTAATTTTTCCAAGTGCTGCTCACACATCTCTAATGAAATCCTTTTTGAGATAACACACACACACACAGACACACACTCTAACCCATTATAAATTATTGACATGTTCGTATCTGACACCTGACATTATGTGATGCAAAGTGACTGTGAGAAGAATCATTGATCAATTACGAAACACATTTCAATCGTTGCCATTGCATAAGGACCTCCATGATGTGTGCGTGTGTGTGAGTGAGTGCATATTTGTAACTAAACCATAACTGTCTATTGAATGGCCATTGTGTATCCTTGGAGTCGATGTCCGTGATGTCGTTGATGTTGTCACAATGATTATTAATTACCAATGACTACATTTCGAAAAATGAACATTAATGACTTGCATTGTCAATGGATTGCCATGGAAATGTGACGTTTAATGCCCCAGTAGAAAAGGTCCTTTCTCTGTTGCAATTGAGGGATATGATAATTGTATGGATTTAATGGATTTTTGGAGAATTTTTGTATACGATTTTATGGGAAATTATAAGTTCCATATTCATCTCAGGTTTCTGGTTGAGGGAAATATTTAAATAGAGCAAGTTGTAAAAATTCGCTGACTTGTTCCTCAAGTTATGACAGATAGAAGTATTAATAATTGTGACTCTTTGTGGTTCAGGTAACAGAAGGGGTTCACAGATATATATCATCTTGACAACAGATCTTGTATTAGCAAAAAATGTTTGTATGTTTGACATTTGAAGAGAGTTGGATGTTTATTTCGCTTTCTTTGCGCATTTTGTTTTTAAAATCTTGAGCCCTATGTGGGAGAGGTACCAGAAGAAATGGTCCGATCTCTACAATCTTTATCACAGATCTTGTGTTGATGGAAATATTGAGATGTGCCAAGTCTGAATGGAATAGGATATTAATTTCCCGTTTTATGTGCCAAATGGATGTTCAACATTTTGACCTTTTGTGGGGGTCAAACTTCCTAGACACCAACAGAAATCAAAAATTAGTACCATTTAGTTCTTTTTGAACCATTAAAGTACGCATTTGCCTAACCACACCAGATCTCAACACCGGATACAAAACAGAGACCTTAATATTAAATTTCGAGATTCTAGCATTATCCATTTACCCAATACCTAATTTAGTACCAAATCTACTCCTTCACCCAATACCAAACTTAGTACCACATCCATATCAAATTTCAGGATTAATAAAAATCTCGTTATTCGAGTAATTTGAAGACAATTGGTCTCATACATCACCTTTTATAAGAGGTACTTGATGCAGTGGACCGATATTGTCCATTTTCGCACCTCACCTAGTAATGAGAAAAATATTAGGATTTGCAAAGTTGGAGCAAAATCGGGTTATCCTTTCTCTTTCTGTGCAGTAAATTTTTATACCCTACACCACAAGGTGGTCAGGGTATTATGTCTTTGTGCATTTGTTTGTAACAGGCAAAAGGAAACGATATAGACCCATAGTTCCTTTTGATGATCTGCATAGAATCACATTCTGAGTCGATTTATGCATGTCCGTCCGTCCGTCCGTCTGTCCATGTATTTTTGTAAACAAAGTACAGATCGCATTTATTGCCCGATCCAGATGAAAATTTGCACAGATCATTTGTTTGGCCCAAGGACGAACTCTATTGAAATTGGAGATAATCGGTAAAAATTTAGATATAGCTCCCATATATATCTTCGTCCGATTTACCTATTTTTGTGCACCAAACGTGTAATATCAGCCCGAATTGTATGGAATTTTGCACATACAACCAAATTGGGCCTGAAAATAAGTATGACAAATTTGATCGAAATCGGTTCCGATATAGCTATAGCTCCCATATATATTGTTCATCCGATTTGTTATTTTTGTCCTCCGCAGCCGTAATATGTATTCTGCAACAACAATATTTGGGGAAATATATGAAATACAGCTCAGAAATACATTTGCTAAATTTTATCGAGATCGGTTCAGATTTGGATATAGCTCCCATATATAACTTCGTCCGATTTGCCTTTAATTGTGCACCAAACGTCTAATATTTGCCCAAATGGGATGAAATTTGGCACATACGACCGAATTGAGTCTAGAAGCCAGTATGTCAAATTTGGTGAAGATCGGTTCAGATATAGCTATAGCTCCCATATATACTGTTCATCCGATTTGTTATATTTGTTACCCACAACCGTAATATGCACTCCGTAACAACGATATTCAGGGAAACATATCAAATACAGCTCAGAAATATCTTTGCCAAATTTTACCGAGATCGGTTCAGATTTGGATATAGCTCCCATATATATCTTTATCCGATTTCAAATTAATTGTGCACCAAATGGGCAATACAATTCCGATTTTAAAAGATACAACTGCTTCGGCATTTTTAGTCCTTTGGACTTTAAATTATAATTATAATCATAGCGTGTATGATTGAATTCTCCCATAAAAACTTTTAAATGTTATGTGGAGCTCTACTAAATTAGGAAAGTGGTGTAGGGTATCATAAAGTCGGTCCTGCCCGACTTTAAGACTTTCTTTACTGGTTTTTTTTTTTTTTTTTTGAAAAGTTCGACCTTTTGTGGGGGACGTACCAGAAGGAGTGGGCCGATATTGTTCGGCTCCGAACTTAATCTTGGTCATCATATTTTCATTAAAAGTTCGACCTTTTTTGGGTTAGGTTCCAGAAGGAGTGGGTCGATATTGTCCGTCACCGAATTCAATCTAAGTTTGATAATAATATTACGATGTACCAAGTTTGGACCAAATCGGATACTTCCTTCGAGAATCATCGTGCACCAGTAAGCTAGACAGAAAGACTGGCGCACATCGCTAGATCGACTCCAAATGTCCTGAAACGGATTTGCTCCAAAGAGACCTAGGCTCTAAAACCATTATTTCGATGAGGCTAGCTATATGGTAGAAGGTATAACAAGTAAAAAAGCTGTAAGTTCGGCCGGGCCGAACTTTTATTACCCTCCACCATTTGGTACAAATTTGGCAATTTCCAAAAAATAAAACCCGTTAAAAATTCTGTTAAAATCTTAAAAATACCGAACTACAAATACCAAATTTGAAACGATTCCGGTAAACAATGTCGCTAAAATCGTCAAAATACCGAATATCGGGGGGTACCGTTATATGGGGGCTACACGAAGACGTGGACCTGCACAGATAATATTCTATCTTTGGCTGTAGTATCCATTACGAACTTCAAATGCCAAATTTGAAATAATTCCGGTGAATAATATCGCTAAAACCATCAAAATACCGAATATCGGGAGGTACCGTTATATGGGGGCTGTATGATAACTTGGACCTACATGGCCCATTTACGAACTTAACCTGCCTACTGGGAAAATATACATGTGTGCAAAATTTTAGCCTTCTATCTCAATTTGTTCAAAAGATAGCGTGATTACAACAGACAGACAGACAGACACACAGACGGACATGGCGAAATCGTCTTAGAATTTTACGCTGATCAAGAATATATATACTTTGTTGGGTCTGACATGAATATTTCGAGGAGTTATAAACGGAATGACAAAATTAATATACCCTCCATAGTATGGTGGAGGGTGTAAAAATCGAAAATGAAATTGAATTTTTCAGGACCACCAAAGCCATATTCGTGATATATTTAAAGTAAAGCTATTATACATAGGATTCGAGCTTTATGCAAATCCACCGTAAATTCTTTGTATGATCCATTATTACAAATGTTTTAGATAGGCGCCGCATAAATAAATTCCGCCTTTATGTGCCTTTTTGAAAAAAGAATCTTGTTTATTTGTAATTTATTTGTCTCTGTCTGACTCCCAAGTTTAATAAGCTTCGGGCATTTTTCTAATTAAATGCTGCCATTTAAGTTTTTTTTTCTAGAACACTCACTCTCCACCCTCCACCCCTTGAGAAATAATGCATCAAGCGTTGAACACTTGACATTGATATGCATTTTATGTTTGACACATTTTGCACATTTCCCTTTTTGATGAAGTTTGTCAGCGTTTGCTTTTCACCAGCTAACAGCTCTTGGCGGAAAATGTTTCCTGGCAAAGTGGAGCAGAGCGCGCAGCACAGGCGTCACGTTTTAATGAAAATGTAATTTCTATTTCACTGTCAACAGTATGTCACATGACATTAATCCAGGCAACGAACCATCCAATGGTTGCTTCCTTCACCCACCCATCCAGCTTTCCCCTTCCACAAAGTGCGAAATGAATGAAAACTGCTGCCTTCGTCGATTGCAACAGTTTTCATCATGGCCGGGACATTAATGTAATTTCCCTTTTTTTCTACGTTTTTTTTCATTTTCAAAACGCTGCACTCACAATAAAGTGAAAAAAAAAAAAACTTAAAATGCATTCTCAATTTCGTTTTTTTTGTTTTCATTTCTTCTTCTTTTTTTTCCAATTCCAGGCAAATTGGTTTAAGGCCACACAATATTGTCGTTATCATGGCATGCACTTGGCAAGCATATCATCGCAAGAAGAGAACGATAGACTGGAGAAACATATCAAAGATTTTGGTAAGTAACGAATGGAATGAAAACGTAGAAGAAATAAAGAAAAGAAATTAGAAGACCACACATTAAGGTATTACTAAGTTTGAGTGTATTGAAAGGGAAGCAAGGTGGAACTCGAGCGTGATTAACAACCCATATGCTGGGCAGAAATAAGTGGTGTATAATTCACCACTAATTGGTGGGGGTGGGGGCAGAAAACGAAATGATGTAGCAAATGGCGTGGTCAAGGCGTGGGGAAGGTAGAATATTTCATGTTAGGTTAAAGATAGAGCAAAAATTCGAATATAATTGAAGTTTCATGATTAACATTTTATGCCTCGTCCCTCTATTCAAAACTTTTATCAAAATATTCGTGACTAGCAAGTACCGTCTACTTCGTCAACGAAAAGTTCATCTTAAAAGATTCATTCCAACAGTTCGTGTTTGGCCTTTTTAGTACTCAAAATGTTAGGCCTTTTTATACCCCCCCACCATAGTATGGAGGGTATATTAAGTTTGTCATTCCGTTTGTAACACCTCGAAATTTTAGACCCCACAAAGTATACATATTCCTGATCAGCATAAAATTCTATGTCAATTTAGCGATGTCCGTCCGTCTGTGGAAATCACTCTAGCTTCCGCACGAATTGAAGTAGATTGAAAAAATTTTGCTCAAATGTATATTATGTCTGCAGGACTTTTGGTATTGAAAATGGGCCATATAGGTCCACGTTTTCATATAGCCCCCATATAACGGTACCTCCCGATATTCGGTATTTAGATGATTTTGGCGTCATTTTTCACCGGAATAGTTTCAAATTTGGTATTTGAAATTCATAATGGATACTACAGCCTAAGACAGAAAATTGTCTGTGCAGGTCCACGTCTTCGTATATCCCCCATATAACGGTACCTCCCGATATTCGGTATTTAGATGATTTTGGCGTCATTTTTCACCGGAATAGTTTCAAATTTGGTATTTGAAGTTCATAATGGATACTACAGCCTAAGACAGAAAATTGTCTGGGCAGGTCCACATCTTCGTATATCCCCCATATAACGGTACCTCCCAAAATTCGGTATTTTGATGATTTTAGTTCCATTATTCATCCGAATTGTTTCAAATTACGTATTTAGAGTTCGTAATGGGAACTACAGTCTGTGACAGAAAAATGTCTATGCAGGTCTAGGTCTTCGTATAGCCCCCATATAACGGTACCTCTCTATATTCGGTATTTTGCCGATTTTAGGTACAATATCCACCGAAATTGTTTGAGATGTGTTATTTGAAGTTTGCAATGGATGCTACAGCCTGCGACAGAAAATTGTCTATGCAGGTCCAGGTCTTCGCACAGCTCCGATATAACTGTACCTCCCTATATACGATATTTTGATGATTTTAGCTACATTATTCACCGTTTATTTCAAGTTTGAATTTGAATATGGTAATGGCTAATGAAAACAATGCCTATGTAGGTCCACATCGTATAGACCCCAAAATAACGGCTATATTCGGTATTTTTAAAATTTTAACAGAATTGTTTAAGGATTTTATTTTTTTTAAACTTCCTAATTAGTTCCAAATGGTGGAGGGTATTCAAAGTTCGGCCCGGCCGAACTTAATGCTTTTTATCTTGTTATTACTAAAAATTCACAATTTGTTTGGTTTGACAAACATTTTTAATCAAAATTTTATAACTCGTGGTAAATTTTTCAGATTTATAAGGTTTTTGTATATCATTGAAGTTTTTCCTTTTTCGGAGAGACTAATAGCAAATTGTTAACTTTTCACTCCAAAAAGTTTTCAAAATATTTAATTTCGAATTTTATGTAGGAGGATATAAGTAAAACCTATGCTCTAAACCAAATCAATGGGCCCATATTTTCTATCAAAAACTATTTGAACGTCTCCATGTGTAAACCCCAGAAACCAAAAGTGGTCTCCATATCAAATTTCAGAATCTAAGCTCTATCCATTCACCAAATACCATATTTGCTAACATTTAGTACACTTGTCCAAAACAATATTCATCTCTCCATTCTAGACATCAATAGTGACCCATTTAGAACATTTCGGATATTTATAGTACGTATTTGCAAAACCACTACAACATCTCATCGTCAGATACCAAGAGAGACCTCAGTATCAATCTTTTAGATTTCAGTTCTATACATTCATATAATACCAAATTTAGTAAAACCACATCCACATCTTAATCCACTTTCGAAAACCACATCCACATCTTAATCACAGACACCAACAGTGGCCTCAATATCCAATTTTAGAATTTCAGCTCTACCTCTTCACAAAATTTAGTAACGTTTAGTACGCACATTCAAAGCATCCTAGAAAGTGATCTAAAATTAGTATTAGTATTTAGTACTTTTCGTACAAATATAGGACGTATTTCCAAATATCCACCAAATCGCAAATACAGATACCATCAGTAATCTAAATATCAAATTTCGGAATATTATCTCTATCTCTTTCCCTCAATACCAAATATAGTACTCTTTAGTATTTTTCATACAACTATAGTACACATTTACAAAACCACCTCCATATATTTAGGCTACACCCTTTTAGATTTCAAGCACTATTTATTTACCCAATACCAAATTGTACCAAATAGAGTACTATTTAGTACTTTTCGTGCACTGTACTGGAAGTGTAGTGGTTTTCGAAACCTCTCTATCACAAACCTACCATTAACAGGGACCCCAACACAAAATTTCAAAATTCCAGCTTCATTCGTTCACCCTAAACCAAACTGTACCTAATTTTGTACCATTTGTACAGTTCGCACACTTGGTAGACATTTCTCAAGCCGCCTTCATCAAACTTACTTTACAACTTTCTCATACCAAATTTCAAAACTTTTGCTCTATTCTTTCAAATAATACCGCATGGTACCATCTTAGATATGGGGAAGGCGAACTGATTGGAACTGAGTAATATGACTAGTTTTCTTTTAAGTGAATCAATGAGGACGAGCCTGTCAAAAGGACTATAAATCCTAAATAAAATTTATATCATCGATATGAGTACTGCCAACATCAAGGATTCCGCCTACTGTCGAAAAATCGGAGCAGAAATCAAAAAATCCTTTCCCTGTTCCGTTGTTTTTTTTTTTCAGTTCCATTAAAAAAACCTGTATTTTTGTTAGAGGATTTCAAATTCCAGTTAAATCCCAAATATTTGGAGTTTTTTAGTGAAATATAAAATCTACTGTATAAATAATACATTTAAAAGGTCTGCTATAGGTTTTTGGAAGCTATTTTCTACACAGAAGACCTCCAAGTGCTCCCCTATATTCACAAGTCCTTGGGAAATTCTTCCAAAGATAAATTAATATAATAAGCTCTTTAATAGACAAACAATCTTTAATAGCTCTTCTATAGACACAAGAAATTTTAAAAACTATTTTATAGTATTCATAGAGCTTCATGAGCTCTTCTATATATAGAAGACTTTCAGAATCTCTTTTATAGATAGAAGACCTCCAGAAGTTTCTCTGTAGACGTCAGACGTTCAAAATTTCTTTTTTATATAGAAGGTATTCAACAGATAGAAAATATTCAGCACTTCTATAGACCTCACACCTTCATTAACATACAAATTTCAGAAGCTTTTCTATAGATGGTGGACGCTCATAGTCTCTTTTATATAGGATAGACTTTTAGAAGATTTTTAATAAACAAAAACCCTTCAGAAACCCTTCTATTGACAAAAGATCTTCCTTCATAGACAGAAAATCTTCAGAACCTTTTTTTGTAGGTAAAAGACATGTAAAAGCTTTTCTATAGGAAACACAATTGGACAAAAGACCGTCAGAGGTTTTTCTAAAAAGAGAAGACCTACAGGTACTCCTCCAGAATCTCTTCTAAAAAGAAATGGACTCCAAGACTTCCGGAATCTCTTTCGTAAACAATTTTTTTTTTTTTTTGAGACAGAAGACTTAGGGTTGGAAGGTTTGTTTTTAACTATATTCTAGATATTTCGTTCTCCACTAATAAACAAATGTTGTTTTATAAAAACAACAATAATGGGATTAAGCCTGACGATTTTTGTAACAACAAAATTCTAGATTTATTTTATTATAAGATAACACCTACTAGAGAGGAGGACACCTTTCAAAGGCATACTTATTTGAAGGAAGGCGTACGTAAAAATATGAAGGGTGAGGACCCTTTAAATTGGGACCACTTGCGGGCGTAGTTTTCTCACAATCAGAACAATTAAAATACAATGATCCTGCACACGACTGTTGTAGAGAGAATAGTTGTTTTAAACGTCTATTCCATTAAATGCCTTGGAAGGCTCTTCTGCCGAGAGGAAACGCGTTCTAAGTATACTATTTAAGGAGTTTTCTACAGAAAGAGAGAGAGAGATAAAGCAAGAGAATACCTTTTAGCAGCGGTGCTCAAGAAAAAATATCTCTTTATGGTCAAATTTCTATTTGCTTATTTAAATCAAGGACTAACACTGTCATTATTTAAACAAATATTTTTTATCCATTTGCTTTATAAATTATTTTGGCAAGCATTTATGCTTAAAAACAATTAAATGGAATCGTAAAATATAACGAAAAACAGAATTTTAATTTTCTCTTAAATTATCTCTTTTTTCGGCTCATGTTCTAGAACACGGTTTTGAGCACCGCTGCTTTTAGGGAAAACCAGTAAAGAAAGTCCTAAAGTCAGGCGGGGCCGATTTTATGATACCCTACACCACTTTGCACGCTATGATTATAATTATATTTTTAAAATTCAAAGGACTAAATATGCCGAAGCATTTGTATCTTTTAAATTCGGACTTGTATTGCCCATTTGGTGCGAAATTAATTTGAAATCGGATAAAAATATATATGGGAACTATATCCAAATCTGAACCGATCTCGATAAAATTTGGCAAAGATATTTCTGAGCTGTATTTGATATATTTCCCTGAATATCGTTGTTACGGAGTGCATATTACGGCTGTGGGTAACAAATACTACAAATCGGATGAACAATATGTATGGGAGCTATAACTATATCTGAACCGATCTTCACCAAATTTGGCATACTACCTTCTGGACTAAATTCGGTCGTATGTGCTAAATTCCATCCCATTTGGACAAATATTAGACGTTTGGTGCACAATAAATGGTAAATCGGACGAAGTTATATATGGGAGCTATATCCAAATCTGAACCAATCTCGACAAAATTTAGCAAAGGTATTTCTGAGCTGCATTTGATATATTTCCCCAAATATTGTTGTTACAGAGTGCATATTACGGCTGCGGAGGACAAAAATAACAAATCGGATGAACAATATATATGGGAGCTATATCAATATCTGCACCGATTTCGATAAAATTTGGCATACTTATTTTCAGGCCTAATTTGGTTGTATATGCAAAATTTCATACTATTCGGACTGATATTACACGTTTGGTGCACAATAAAAGGCAAATCGGGCGAAGATACATATGGGAGCTATATCTACATTTTTACCGATTATCTCCAATATCAATAGGGTTCGTCCTTGGGCCAAACAAATGTTGTTTGCAAAATTTTATCTCAATCGGATAATAAATGCGACCTGCATTTTGTTCACAAGAATACATGGACAGACGGACGGACGGACAGACGGACTGACATGCATAAATCAACTCAGAAAGTGATTCTATGCAGATCATCAAAATGAACTATGGGTTTATCTCGTTTCCTTTTGCCTGTTACAAACAAATGCACAAAGACATAATACCCTGACCACATTGTGGTGTAGGGTATAATGAAGGTCATCACAAGAGGTGGTGAGAAGTCTTGCCAAAAGGTTATTTTTTAGAGAGGCGTTCTTCTAAAGATAGAAAATCATTTATGGGTACGATAAAATTAGAATTGCAGGGGAAACTAGAGAGAGAAGACATTTAACAAGCTTTTTCAGATCGATGAGTTCTTCTGAACATTAAACATTTTTTATGGGTTTTCTGTATATAGGAGAGCTTTTAAAATAGTTATATTGATGTGTATATCTTTTAAGTAACATTCTCCGATATATATCTGAAGATTATGCATTTTCATTAAACGTAAATTAGTGGAACTTTTTCTCCAATTAATTTAATTTCTCAACATTTAACTTTCCCTTAATTGATGACCAAAATTCCTTTCTAATTACTAAACACAAGAGGATTTCCAGCTCCATTTTCTGATTTCCCTTTCTCTCACGGGAATACAGCATTCCATTTAAATTACATTTCTTTTTTTTCGAAACTTTATTGAATTCCTTTCATTCCACCCGCTTTGGTTTCGATTAGATTTGAAGCATTTGAACATTTGACGTTAAAATGTGAAAATTAGGTTAAATGGTGGGACCGTAGTCATGTAACCAGCTAACCAAATGGGCTAAACAGAGAAAAGAGAAAACATCAACTCCATCTGTTATCTACAAAAACAAAAAAGCGAACGAAAAATGCTACAATTGTTCATACATAGAAGTTTGTTTGTAACTTTACATTGAGATTGTAATGTTTGGTGAATGGTAATGTGGCATGGCGTTGGAGGTGGCGGTGGTGGCTGGTGGTTGGGGGTTCGATGTTGCTTGTCGCTTGTCTTGTTGTAATAAGTCATTGCTCGAATATGGGTTACATGGAATCTATGGTATACCCGGCGAGAGCAAAGAAGGCAATGCATTGCTCCGAACAATGTAGCAGCAACTTAACTCTCTGCCCATAGTTCAGAGTTAATATGGCTGCTGCTGCTGTTGTCTGTGACAAAAGAAGCCAAAAAGGAAAACTAGCGCAAAAATATTGAAAGCCATGCCATGCCATAATACCCGGAAATATAATTTCATTTAGAGGCAAAAAAAATGAAAACGAACATAAAAATAGAGTAAATGCAAGCATTTAATAAGCGTTTGTGTGAAGGGAGATACAAACGGCATGCCCTGTTCGTTAGAGATGTAGAGCAGTAATAAAACTTGTTAGAGCCTTTGTTTTTTTCCTCTAAAACAAAAGTAAAATGGAAAAAAATTGGAGCAAATATTTCAAATGTCAATTGTTTTCGCTTAACATTTGGGAATTGTCAAATTGTATGTATGTGAAAAAAAAGAACTCGGGTATGTAAATATTTGAAAATGAAGGGAATCTAATTAAAGAGAATTTTTTTATTGCAAATTCAAATAAAATCTGATAATGATGAATAATAGATATATGTTTCCGAAGGAATATCGAACACAACAAGTAAAAAAGCAGCTAAGTTCGGCCGGGCCGAACTTTTATAGCCTCCACAATTTGGATGAAACTTGAAAAATCTCAAAACGAGACCGCCGGAAAATACCGCTCAAATGAAAACCGTTACATGGGGGCTATACGAATACATGGTCCTGCATAAGTAATTTGTATTATTGGCTGTAGTAACTGTTCCGAAATTTATAAAAGAAATTTGAAAAAATTTGAATAACGTCGCAAAAATTCTCAAAATACCGAATATCGGGAGGAAATGTTATATAGGGGATATAAGATATTGGGGACCTATATGGACAATTCTCTTCCTGGGGGGTAATGTAGTCACAAGGAATTTTGTGGATTTTAAGACAATCCATAATTGTAAGTGGCCTTCGAACGGCCAATGAAACCGTCACACGGTGCCCGAATGTTCCTGTGCGGTATTTTGGCCCATTCACGGCGAAGCGCTTGCTTGAGGTGATCGACACTTTGGTATTTTTTATACCCTACACCACAAGGTGGTCAGGCAGAAGGAAACGAGATTGACCCATAGTTCCTTTTGATGATCTGCATAGAATCACATTCTGAGTCGATTTATGCATGTCCGTCCGTCCGTCTGTCCGTCCGTCTGTCCATGTATTTTTGTAAACAAAGTACAGGTCGCATTTATTGTCCGATCCAGATGAAATTTTGCAAAGATTTTTTGTTTGGCCCAAGGACGAACCCTATTGAAATTGGAGATAATCGGTCAAAATTTAGATATAGCTCCCATATGTATCTTCATCCGATTTGCTTTTTATTGTGCACCAAACGTGTAATATCAGCCCGAATTGTATGGAATTTTGCATATACACACAAATTAGGCCTGAAAATAAGTATGCCAAATTTGATAGAAATCGGTTCAGATATAGCTATAGCTCCCATATACATTGTTCATCCGATTTGTTATTTTTGTCCACCGCCGCCGTAATATGCAATCTGCAACAACAATATTTGGGGAAATATATCAAATACAGCTCAGAAATACATTTGCTAAATTTTATCGAGATTGGTTCAGATTTGGGTATAGCTCCCATATATAACTTCGTCCGATTTACCTTTTATTGTGCACCAAACGTCTAATATTTGTCCAAATGGGATGGAATTTGGCACATACGACCGAATTGAGTCTAGAAGCTAGTATGTCAACTTTGGTGAAGATCAGTTCAGATATAGCTATAGCCTCCATATATATTATTCATCCGATTTGTTATATTTGTTACCCACAACCGTTATATGCACTCCGTAACAACGATATTCAGGGAAATATATCAAATACAGCTCAGAAATATCTTTGCCAAATTTTATCGTGATCGGTTCAGATTTGGATATAGCTCCCATATATATTTATCCGATTTCAAATTAATTGTGCACCAAATGGGCAATACAATTCCGAATTTAAAATATACAAATGCTTCGGCATATTTAGTCCTTTGAACTTTAAATTATAATTATAATCATAGCGTGTATGATTGCATTCTCCCATAAAAACTTTTAATTGTTATGTGGAGCTCTACTAAATTAGCAAAGTGGTGTAGGGTATCATAAAGTCGGCCCCGCCCGACTTTAAGACTTTCTTTACTTGTTTTTATTGCAAATTCAAATGAGATCTGATAATGATGAATAATAGATATATGTTTCCAAAGGAATATAGTACACAACAATTAAAAAAGCATCTAAGTTCGGCCGGGCCGAACTTTTATACCCTCCACAATTTGGATGAAACTTGAAAAATCTCAAAAAGAGACCGCCGGAAAATAATTAATAAGTAATTTGTATCATTGGCTGTAGTAACTGTTCCGAAATTTATAAGAGAAATTTGAAAAAATTCGAATAACGTCGCAAAGACTTTCAAAATACTGACTTTCGGGACGAACTGTTTTATAGGGGATATATGATATTGGAGACCTATATGGACAATTCTGTTCCTGGGGGGTAATGTAGTCACAAGGAATTTTGTGGATTTTAAGACAATCCATAATTGTAAGTGGCCTTCGAACGGCAAATGACCCCGTCACACGGTGCCCGAATGTTGCTGTGCGGTATTTTGGCCCATTCATGGCGAAGCGCTTGCTTGAGGTGATCGACACTTTGGTATTTTTTATACCCTACACCACAAGGTGGTCAGGGTATTATGTCTTTGTGCATTTGTTTGTAACAGGCAGAAGGAAACGAGATAGACCCATAGTTCCTTTTGATGATCTGCATAGAATCACATTCTGAGTCGATTTATGCATGTCCGTCCGTCCGTCTGCCCGTCCGCCTGTCCATGTATTTTTGTAAACAAAGTACAGGTCGCATTTATTGCCCGATCCAGATGAAATTTTGCAAAGATCATTTGTTTGGCCCAAGGACGAACCCTATTGAAATTTTAGATAATCGGTCAAAATTTAGATATAGCTCCCATATATATCTTCATCCGATTTGATTTTTATTGTACACCAAACGTGTAATATCAGCCCGAATTGTATGGAATTTTGCATATACACCCAAATTAGGTCTGAAAATAAGTATGCCAAATTTGATCGAAATCGGTTCAGATATAGCTATAGCTCCCATATACATTGTTCATCCGATTTGTTATTTTTGTCCACCGCCGCCGTAATATGCACTCTGTAACAACAATAGTTGGGGAAATATATCAAATACAGCTCAGAAATACATTTGCTAAATTTTATCGAGATCGGTTCAGATTTGGATATAGCTCCCATATATAACTTCGTCCGATTTACCTTTTATTGTGCACCAAACATCTAATATTTGTCTAAATGGGATGGAATTTGGCACTTACGACCGAATTGAGTCTAGAAGCTAGTATGTCAAATTTGGTGAAGATCGGTTCAGATATAGCTATAGCTTCCATATATATTATTCATCCGATTTGTTATATTTGTTACCCACAACCGTAATATGCACTCCGTAACAACGATATTCAGGGAAATATATCAAATACAGCTCAGAAATATCTTTGCCAAATTTTATCGAGATCGGTTCAGATCTGGATATAGTTCCCATATATATCTTTATCCGATTTCGAAGTAATAGTGCACCAAATGGGCAATACAATTCCAAATTTAAAAGATACAAATGCTTCGGCATATTTAGTCCTTTGAACTTTAAATTATAATTATAATCATTGCGTGTATGATTGAATTCTCCCATAAAAACTTTTAATTGTTATGTGGAGCTCTACTTAATGAGCAAAGTGGTGTAGGGTATCATAAAGTCGGCCCGCCCGACTTTAAGACTTTCTTTACTGGTTTAGTGCTAACCTTGTTTTCCGGATTGGTATCCGGAGATTTTGGTGGCCATTGTGCGTTGGAAATGAGGCAAGAAATCTCATTTGGTAACCATTCTTGGGTTGCGCGTGTTGAGTGCGATGATGCTTAGTCCTGTTGGAATATCTAAGGTCTGCGGCCGAAATGTTTGCGTGTCCTAGGCTTTAATACACCCTCCAGAATATTTTCGCGATAATATTTGGCATTTATTCTGATGCCACAGTCAATTAATAGGGCGGAGAGCGACAATCGGCTGTAATGGCGGCCCACATCATCACCATGGCGGGCGCTTGAGTTCTGGTGGCCAACCGAAGGTGCACATTTTCAGCTGACCTCTTTGGCAATTAAACACGATAATTTTGTTTGTTTACAAACTGCTGGACAACGAATGTTTTCTCGTCGTAGAAAACCAAATTCGGCAGTTCACCACTTTCGGCCAAGCGAAGCAACTCTTTAGCTCTTTTGAGTCTATTTTCTTTCTGTTGCTGTGTGAGTTCGTGCACTTTTTGGAATTTCATATAGAATGTTTGACTTGAGGCTAATATAAGCAAAATTTTCAAAAGGGGTCCCTTATAAAACATTGACAATTTTGTTTAAACAATCACATTGTCATTTTATTGCAAAACTTGGAGAATATTTTTTTAATAACTACTAATTTGTAATAATTATATTATTATACATGCTATTTTATAACTTTGCTTATGTAGTTACACTTGGTTTTTTTCGTTTGGTATTTAAATTCAAAATGGTGATTGGTGTAGTTAATGCAATTAGGCAATGCTTGAAAGAATCTGCTTCAATTGAAATTTCCGTATTTTTCTCTCTTTCTCTTTTCTTTCTTTCATTTTCTTCTCTTTTTGCCATCTAGGTTTGGGTAATGAACATTTCTGGATATCGGGTACCGATCTAGCCGATGAGGGTAGCTTCTTCTGGATGGCCACCGGTCGCCCGATTACCTTTACAAATTGGAATGCTGGCGAACCGAATAATTTCCGCTATGAAAATGGTGAAGAGGAAAATTGCATGGAACTGTGGAATCGTGATGGCAAGGGTCTGAAGTGGAATGATTCACCCTGTAGTTTCGAGACATATTTCGTGTGTGAAGTACAACCCTAAGTATGGATGAATAGGTGGAACCACAACGACTACTACAACAACCACAACAACAATGGATTTAGGATAACAAATTTTAAGCGAATTAAGAAAAAACAAAACGAATTGGCAAGAAAATAAGTAAAACAAAAAAAAAAAAAAAAACATGGATAGTAATTTTTTAGCTCTCTTTTTTTAGGCTTTTTTCCATATTCCATAACGCTAGTGGCTTTCACAAATGTCCTTTACATTTCATTCAACAAATGCATTTGATTTAGTTTAGTTGGAGAAAAATATTGCAATTTTTAATAATTTGCTTAATTTTTAGTTAAAATGCATGCATGCAATTAAAGAAAATGATAATCTCTCTCTCGCTCACACGCTCTCTCTGCCACTGAATCACAACAACTGATAACAATAACTCACTTACTCACAAATACATGCATAATTTACACATATTGTTGCTACCACAATTAACACAATGACGATGTCGACGAAGAGCTTTGAATGACAGAAAGAAGTCTGTGCGTAGTTTATTTTTACCAAAGGATTTGTTTGGAAATCCTTACAGATTTTAGTGATACATCCGACCAATTGACCGACCGACCGCCCGCCCCTCACTCACTCACAATACAAAAACACTATCATATGTTGCTTTTCATGCCTCTTCATTTGTAGGAATAGTTTAAAAAATGAATGAAGAAGAATGTACGTATTTTTTAATCGTTTTTTTAGTTTTTTTAGTTTTAGTAATTAGTTATAATTATTTATGTTTACAACAAAAAGACAACAATCTAAATGTTCAAACAAATGATATTGTTTAGTAATTAAAGAAAGAAAATAAAATGTAAATAAAATTGAAAAAAAAAAAAAAAACAACAAAAAATATACATTTACAATTCATTATTTTGGGAGCTGGCCAAAGGTCGCAAGAGACATAAGTTAGATTTCATGAAAAAACAAACAATCCTTAAGATGAAACGCTCCAAGCAGGCTATGTATTGAACTAGATACATTATAGTTATATATTCTAAAATGAACCAGTAAGGAAAAGTCAAAAGAAGGGCAGTACCGACTATATGATACCCTACTTCACTATGCATATCTATTAGAGCTCCCGTAAGAAAAGAATTTATTTCAAGCAGATCATACCACCTATCAACATTTGGCTTTAGAGCAGTTATAGTTTGCTATGGAGTGTATGATATCACTTTGAGAAGGATTATATTAAAAAAATATAACGGAGCCGAGTTGCACAAAATGGAAACGTACATCCCGAAATTCACTCCTTTTGGACTGTTATTAGCCATTATTTGCAAATAAACGTGAAATCGGGACGAATTCGATATACTTGCTTCTAGACTGAATTCAGGACTTTTGGACCAATATTAGTTGAAGATATATATAGGACCTATATCCAAATCTGAACCGATCTTGACAAAATTTTATATACTCATTTCAGAGCTGTATCTGGTACCAAAGATCACTGTTATGGAATGCATATTACTTTAAACCCCAAATCGGACAAAATATATACATGGGAGCTATAGCTATATCTTAACCGATATACACCAAATTTAAAGTACTGGTGTATATTATGAATTTAGTCGTAAATGCCAAAATTCAGTCCATTTGGGCTGATAGTAGCCATTTGGTGCACAATTAACCTTATATCGTATAAATATATATATGCGAGCTATATCCTAATCTGAACCGATCTCGATAAAATTTGGCAGAGGCATTTTTGAGCAGTATCTGATATCAGGTACTAATATCATTCTTCTGGAGTGAGTATTACGCATATGAGGGATTTAAAACCACAAATCGGATGAAACATATATTTGGGGGCTGTAGCTATATCTGAACCGATTTTCTCCAAATTTGATTAACTTATTGCTAGACTGAATTCGGTGGGATGTACCGAAATACAGGTCATTTGGACTTATATTGGTCATTTAGGGGACATTTAACCCGAAATCGGTTGAAGATATGTGGGAGCTATGTCTAAATCGTATCTGATTATCACCAATTTCAAAATTTTTCCTAAATAGTCCACATTGATCAGTCCTAACGTTGGTCTAAAAATCAAACTGTTGGAACTTGAAGTTATACTCATAAAAAATCCGAATTAGTCATTGAACACACATTCTTAAAAGTTCCATCTTTGGTCCTTGGAAGAATGTATTTCGAATATTTTTTAAGACCATGAGTGCTTTTCTAAGACTTAAAGATTGAAGTATTTAATCTTGAGGTCTTAGAAAAGCACTCATGGTCTTAAAAAATATTCGAAAAACACCAATTTTGGTTCTTGAAAAAATATTCTAAAAAAGTTCAACGGCTAGTCCTTGCAAACATATTTGCAAAAAGGCCATGTTCTGTCCATTAAAATGTATTCTAAGAAAATCTCTTTTGGTAATTTGAGGAAATATTGCATTAAAGATCATTTTTTGTCTTTAAAAAAATATTTAAAAAAACTCAATTTAAATCCTTTACCATCTATCAGTCTAAAATCTACTGTTGTCCTTGAAAAACATTTCAATGGAAGAAATGTTTCCTGCCTTGAAAAAAATATTACTCAAGAGCCTTCATAGACTTTTGAAAAATATTCCAATAGCGTCTATTTTGGTTTTTGAAAAATTTTTTTAAAAAAGTTCAACGGTTAATCCATCAAAAAGACCATGAAAATTATTCTAAGAAAATCTCGTTTGGTAATATTGGAAAATATTACTCCTAAAATCAATTTTTGTCCTTTGAACAATATTTTTAGTAAAATCATGTCAAAAAGTATATTTAGTTCATTTAACATCTATACGTCCAAAGTCTACTGTTGTCCTTGAAAAAATTTTCAAAGGAAAAAAAATTCCTGCCTTGAAAAAAATTACTCAAGAGACCAAATTTCGTGTCTTTGAAAATATTTGATCCCAGTAAAAATACTGTTAAAATGTGGACAGTTGGTTCTTAAAAAATATAATCGAAAAATTTTAGTTTGGCTCCTGAAAAATATTTATAAAATATGAACATTTGGTCTCTTAAAAATATTCTTACAAGATCTTTGAAAAAATATTTCAAAAAAGTCAACGCCAGGTCCTCACGAAAATATGTTTTAAATGTCGAATTTCCTTTCTATGTTTTTCGCCTAAAATACTCCTAAAAAGGACACGTTTGTTTCTTAAAAAAGTTGTATAAAAGTATGTACTCATTTCTCAAATATCGGGAGGTGCCGTTACATGAGGGCTATACGAAGGCGTGGACCTGCACAGACAATTTTCTGTAATAGGCTGTAGTATCCATTACGAACTTTCAAATACCAAATTTGAAACAATTCCGGTGAATAATATCGCTAAAATCATTAAAAAATCAAATATTGGGAGGTGCCGTTATATGGGGGATATACAAAGGCTTCGATCTGCACATACAATTTTCTGTCATAGGCGAACCATTACGAACTTCAAATACCAAATTTGAAACATTTCCGTTGAATAATGTCGCTTAAATCATCAAAATACCGAAAATAGGGAGGCACCATTATGTGAGGGCTATACCAAAAAGTGGACCTACATCACCCATTTTCAATACCAAAAGTCCTGCAGACATAACACATATTTGAGCAAAATGTTATCAACTTACATAATTTCGTTCTGAAGCTAAAGTGTGTGGTCTAAAATGTATATTTCGTTGTTTTACAAACGGAATGACAAATTTAATATACCCTCCATACTATGGTTTAGGGTATAAAAATCATTCTCAATATCCAGGTTTAGTGGCTCAGCTGTCTCTTATGATTCTATTGTCTTTGGGAAAATAATCTTAAAAATCCGCAATTCAAGAAATCCTATGAGCCTAGAAAAAAATTCTTAAAATTCGATTATTGGCTATGAAAAATACTCCTAAAAGTCCTTGGAAAAAATAATTTAAAACAAGCTATCAGAAAATTGTCATGACGTGTCTTCCTCTTAAAAGTATTTTCGTGATCCATGGTGGCTCTGAATGTTCTTTGGAAAATATGGGTTGATTTGTTCTGAAAATCTTCGTCTAGTGGCTCTAAGGTTAATCTTTAAATGATTGTTAGTCTAGACATACACTATAGTAGCTTCCAAAGTCACCTATTAATTATTTTCCCTAGAAACACCATTGTAGCTTTATATAGTCCCACATTTTTTTTTTTTTTTTTTTCAAAAATCCATAATAGCCGTCACAAATAGTTGTAGGTCCTATAAAATCCACGACAATAATCCCTTTAAAAATACAAACTCATTGGTAATTTATTCTTAAATATATTTTTATTTCCCACAGGTCTACAAAATGAACACTTCTGGATTTCCGGCACTGATTTAGCCGACGAGGGCAGCTTCTTTTGGATGTCGACGGGTCGTCCAATTACATTCATCAATTGGAATGCCGGCGAGCCGAATAACTATCGCTACGAAAATGGTGAAGAGGAGAATTGCATGGAACTGTGGAATCGTGATGGCAAAGGACTGAAATGGAATGATTCACCCTGTAGTTTTGAAACGTTTTTCATCTGTGAAGTTTCCCCCTAAAACTAAAAAAAGTTAAAATTAAATGTTATAATTAAGATATGTATTATTAGAAATTTATATAAAATGTAGAAAAATAAATTTTCCATAGAGTTCAAATTATCAAAATTAAAAAGAAGAAAAAAAAAAAATAATTGCAAGTGTAGTTTTTTGGTTAAAACATTGAAGATTTTTTCGAGATAAATAATGATTGACACAAGTTAAAGTTTATTTGTTCGTATTTAGTTTTTTATTTAAGTCGATGAAAACAATAAAAATGTATAAAAAAAAATTATTTCAATTTATTTAATTGTAGTGGAATTTTAACGTCAGATTAGTAGCTCAACCCGAAAAAGACAAAAAATTATATAGGTGTATGATTGAATTTTACTGAGTAAGTTTGCCCAAATGTAAACGTTAAAAATAATAATAATAATAATAATAATAATAATAATAATAATAATAATAATAATAATAATAATAATAATAATAATAATAATAATAATAATAATAATAAAATTAATAAAATTAATAAACAAGTAAGCAAAGGCTACAGTCGAGCGGGCCGACCGTTGAATACTCTACAACACTATAATAAACCATACAGTTTATATAGGCGAAATACTCGACAGAATTCCACAAGATATTGTGACAAATAATAAAAGAAAACCATCAGGTTTCGTTCTCTAATTTTCGAATAATAGCAACTTAAACTAATTTGCTCATTTCCAATTTATTGGTAGATGTTGCACTTAAATGGTCTTCCTAGATCTGGAACCAATATTTCCCAAAGACCTATAATCTCTCAGAAGTGGGAAAAAATTAACATTTATTATTGGTTTTTGACTGAAACGCATCTATATGAGATACAGACATTTGACTATATTCTTCAACGAAATCAGCGTTAACGAAATAGTCGGAAGTGCGTCTTTCCTGTATTTGTGAATTCTCCAAAAAGTCACTGGAATGGACATTTTCGTATTTTGTCTACAAAAGTTGGCAAACTCCTTTACACATTGAATATTTTTGGATGGCCATCCAAAACTGTTTGGCTTTTGCAATGTCCGGTAACCCCCATTCAAATGTGCGTGAGGATCGGGCGATAATTACGACCTGCTGACAATTTTGCAGTTTTTTGGTCCATTTCAACCCCTAAATATATGACGATCATCTCCGAAAAGAGTAGGCTTCTATTCTGATCCTCATCTTATCCCCATGCAAAATTTCGTAAGGATCGGGCCATAAAAGCGATCTGTATATGATATCCTGATATCCTAACTACTTAGTTTTGTTAGCTGTAGAAATATTACCAAATGTTTAATTCAAAATGAAAATATGCCAAAAATATGACAAAATGGAAAAAATATGAGAAAATATTACAAAATCAATATTTTCATATTTAGAGAGATATTTTTATGCAGTTTTTTAGACGTTTTTTCTTTCCTGCCAAAAGGCCATTCAGAATTAATGAGAACTGTCGAAATCAGTTCAGCCGTTCTCGACATATATGAGATCTTTCAAGCATATCTTCTTTGATAGACATATATCACATGTATTTGCTATATATTCGATTTTTTTGATCTTAACATCAATGTAAAGATCAGAAGTAACCTTGTCAAGGCTTTGTGATTTCGCCGGGATTTAAAATATTCGCGGTTTAATGAAAAATTTTGAATTTTTTCAACAAAAAAGATATGGCCTATTTTACCCGCTAAATATTATCCGATGACCACCCAAATTGGTAGGCTTCTTCCCCGCCCTGAACTCTAGCTACATGCATTCGATTGGTCTATAATTGCGACCTGTATAGCTACTGCAAAATCCGACATTTTTTCAGTATTTGGTCCATTTCAACCCCTAAACATTTGGCGATCATCTCCAAAAGAAATAGGGTTCTATTCTGACCCTAGCCCCACCTCCATTCTAAATTTCGTTAAGATCGGGCCATAATTGCGACCTGTAGAGTGATTACAAATTAATATGGACAGACGGACAGACGGACGGACGGACATACATAGCTAGATCGACTCAGCTCGGCGAGATAGGAAGATCCATATATACTTTCCTATGTGGGAAATCAATATTTCGTGGTGTTACATAATTTTTGGCCCAATCAGACTTATAATACCCCCAACACATAGTGTTGTAGGGTATAATAAATAACAAGTAAAAAGTTCGACCGGGCCGATCTTTGAACACGCTCCAGCGAATTTGGCAATTTAAAAAAAAAATAAAATCCGTTAAAATTTTTGTTAAAATCTTAAAAATATCGAATGTAGTGTCTATACGACGACGAGGCTGTAGTACCCCTTACAAACTTCAAATACCAAATTTGAAACAATTCCGGTGAATAATAACCAATACCAAAACGTAGAGAATTTTATGCTGATCAAAATGTACCGTGTTGGGTATAAAATATATATTTCGAAGTGTTACAAACGGAATGACAAACTTATGGTGGAGGGTATAAAAATAGTGAAAATAAAAAAAAAAAAAATAAAACTGATTGACTACCTCTTCGCTTCATAATTGCTATAACCAAGTGAACATTTCAGGTCAAAAGTATACTTTTTTGTTGTAAAAATACAAAACTCTCTTTTGTGATCTTGGACACATTTTATATGAGAATGCGATGAAGTTTTTACAAAGTATCCTTTTATAGATTTAAAATTCAAATCGAATGTATCAAAAATTGAGATAGAAATTTATGGGTATACAACGTATGACATATTAAATTAAACTTATTTTCTTTATTGAAGATGTGATAATATATTCATTAAATTAATTGTATTCTCACCCACATGGCATGCCCAGAAAGGCAAGAGAGCCATTTTAACAGAGGGAAATGGGGCGTATGACATTTAACATGGAACAGCATACCTAATACGCCAGGGGGGGGGCACATATCCAATTTTTTGATATGGAAATAGTTTTTTTTTTTCTATAATGTATATCATGAATATAAAATCTAATAGAAAATTTGAAGAGAATTCTAACAAAGAAAAATTAGACGCATGATATTTCTCTTGGAACAATATTCCTCATACGCCGCAGGAAACTCAGATAGTAACTACGAAATTTAAATTTAGCTCAAAGCGGGAAATTTAAAAATCAAAACTCAAAGAAAAGAAACAGTAACAGGGAATTTCGAACGACGGACGGGGCCGACTATATGGTACCATACACCACTATGCATATTTAGTAGAGCTCCCGTAACGATCATCTGATACATTACAACACTACAATATGTTAGAAGCCATTTTATGTCCAAATGCTTTTGGAAGATTTCGCTTTTGAAATTATGTCGCGGAGCACTGCCCAGATATTACCATTAGCATTTTGACCAGGGACATTTGTCCAATATTTACGCACTCCGTCGTGCTGTTAGTTATTGTGGTCCATTTGACAGCTAAATATAATATAATGGTCATCCAAAATGCTAGAATTCTTCCCTGTCATTAACTCTCTTCTCAGGCCTGTCATTAACTCTCTTCTTAGCTTCAATTGTGAGGTCAGGACATTTTTCAGTTTTTGGTCCGTTTCAACCCCTAAATATTATGCGATCATCTCCAAAAGCAATAGGCTTCTATTCTGGCCCTAGCCCCACCTACATTCTAAATTCCGTTAGGATCGGTCTTTTTGGCCCATTCCAGGCGAAGCGATTGCTTGAGGTGCCCGACACTTTGGTATTTTTTAGTGCCAACCGTGCTTCCCGAAATATTCCCGAGACAATAGTCCAACGGATTGGTACCCGGAGATTTGGTTGGCATTGTGCGTTGGTAATGAAGCGAGAAACCTCATTTGGTAACCATTCTTGGGTGACGCGTGCTGAGTGCGATGGTTCTGAGTCCTGTTGAAATGTTCAAGGTCTGCGGCCAAAATGTTTGTGCGCCCAATGCTTTAATACACCATTCAGAATATTTTCGCCATTTATTTTGATGCCAAGGTCGATTAATACGAGCGGATAGCGACCATCGGCCGTTATGGCGGCCACATCATCACCATGGCGGCGCTTAAGTTCTGGTGGCCAACCGAAGGTTCACATTTTCAGCTGACCTCTTTGGCAAGTAAACACGATCATTTTGTTTGTTTAGAAACTGCTGGACAACGAATGTTTCCTCATCGGAGAAAACAAAATTCGGCAGTTCACCACTTTCGGCCAAGCGAAGCCACTCTTTAGCTCTTTTGAGTCTATTTTAAGTTCTTGCACACGAGCTAATTTTTCAATATTTGCCGAGTGGAATATTGCGATGTGTTTAGCTCACGAGCCATTTTTCGGCCAATGTGACGTGGGTTTCGATCAAGTCGTTTCTTTACTCGAACCATTTCTGCTGATGTTGCTGTTTTCTTCCGTCCACTTCCTTGACGTCGGGCTACGCTACCAGTATCGCGGTAAAGAGCGATGGTATGTGATTCAAAAGATTTATTTACATTTAAATGCTGAAGTGCTCTAACGATAGCCACTTGTGGAATTCCAGCCAAATATGAAGAAATCACACCATCGCGCTTGAATTCCACCACGAATAACTTTTGGCAAAGGTATTTCTGAGCTCTATACGATATCTGGTACCAAATATCATTGTTGTCGAATGGATATTACGCATGTGAGGGACTTGTAAAACCAAATAGAATGAAATATTTATTTTGGAGCTATAGCTAAATCTGAATCGATTTTCTCCAAATTTGATTTACAGGCCATTTGGACTTATATTTGACATTTGGTGCACAATTATCCAGAAATTGGTTGAAGATATATGGGAGCTATATCTACATTTGAACCGATTCTCATCAATTTCTATAGGGTTCGTTATTGGGACAAACAAATATTGGTTGCAAAATTTTATCTCAATCGGATAATAAATGCGACCTTCATTTTGTTCAAATGAATACTTGGACGGACAGAAGGACTGACTCAGAAAGTGATGCTATAAGGATCCTCAGAAGTAATTATGGCCTATCTAGCTTCCTTCTCAATGTTACAAGCAAAGGCATAAAGACATAATACCCTTACCACTATGTGGTGTGGGGTATAAAAAAAACAATAGTAAGGGAATATCAATATTCGGGTGAGGCCGACTATATGAAACCCTACATTAGTTATATTGGGAATTTACTATGAACCAATGAATTAACTTCGATAAGGTTATATTACAGAATATTTATTTGAGCAATAGGTATACCGGACCGAGTTTTACCAAATGGTAAAATTCGGTTGAATATGAAAAAATCTATTCTGTTAGTGAGCAATAACCCAAAAATCGGATGAAGATGTATATCGAAACTATAAAAAATATGAGCCGATCTCGATAAAATTTGGAAGAGGTATTTTTGAGCAGTATCTGATGCCCGGTATCAAATATCATAGTTGAGGAGTGCATATTAGCATTTGAGGGACTTTAACACAAAACTTGAAGCACTTGCTTTTAGGCTGAATTCCATCGCGAATGTCAAAATTCAGTACATTTGGGTGGATATTGGCCATTTAGTGCACAAAAAAACTCAAATCGGACAAAGATATATATTCGAGCTATATTCAAGGAGGGTTCATATGCCGAATTCACTAAAATTTGTAATTTAAAGTGGACCTTTTTCGAATTTCGCTTCCCATTACTTTCGTTTTTAAAGTTCCTCTTTACGGCCTTCTTACCTGTTTCTATTATTTTGGGTTACAATGAAAATTTTTATGAGCTTTTTCATTATTTAAAAATTGTGAAATTTCACATCAAATTGTTTCTATCGTTCCCTCTCTCACCATCTCTGCTGATTGTTTGCAATTCAATCCATTTGAAAGTTATTTGAATATCAAATCAAAGTTGCAATTTTCAAGTGAAAGGCAATCACGTTCTTCTACGTGAACTTGTTTTCCAATGCATTTTTTTGGGTTATTTCTTCCCAAAACGCCTTCACCGGAGAGAAAGGAAAGCGAAACTAAAGCAAATTTAAGAAAATCTCTAACAGCGGAACAGTGAAAAAGGACAGTGTTGGCAAAAAATGAAAGTTTCAACTTCATTTCAAAGGTTTGTGCAATTCCAGCAGATTTCTTTGGTTTTTTGTTGCATTTTTGGCATAGAGCGTGTCATGGACCAGCCGCAGTCATAAACACAAACATTGGTAAATTGGAGCAGCCAAAAACTTGATTGTTCGTCCAACACTCCTTGTTGTGCCACAATATTGCACACACACACTGAAAAGCGCCACGCTATGTCTAACCAGGCCATGCCCAAGGCAAGGGCTGGCTGGCTGACCAGGCGAGGAACAATGAATGGAAAATAACTAAAATGAATTGTGCCTGACTGCCTGCCTTTCCTCTGCGAGAAAAAACACAGAAACAACTGCGTCGACAACATTGTCGTTGCGATTATCATCAGCAACAACAACTTACAACAAACAATAATAACATACAAGCGCTTTGAGTATTTTGAGTGGAAGTTTGATGCAGGCCCAGGATGAAGAGTGCTGCACCCAAACAACAAGAAAAAAAAACAACAATTCATAAAATGGTTTTAAATTTAATCGCTGTTAATAATAGCCGAGCCAAACCGCCCCGATCTGCCGCCAACTTGTCTGCCATCGTCTGTGCATGCCGCACAAATGCCCTCCATTGGCCTAAGCACTAATTCCGAAGCTCTTGACTAAATGCGGTAGCATCCTTCCTCCCTTCCCGTTTCAGTTGTTTAAACAGTTGTTGTTTTTTTTTTCTTTTTTTGCAAAGTTGTTTCCATTTCTATTGTAAAGCGCTTTGCAAGTTTTGTAACAGCAACTCTGTGAAGGGAATTGTGTTTATGAAATTCTAGTGAAAATAAATTTGAAAGCACAGTGGTTTCTAGTTCCGAGAAAGGGAAAAGAAAATATAA